>NC_062279.1:124671796-124974826 GCF_902655055.1 Lutra lutra | reverse complement strand
GGAAAGGAATATAGACAATCAACAAAACCCAAAAGTGATTCTTTGGAAAGATCAATGAAATTGACAAATCTCAGGCAAATATAAAAATAGTATTTGAGACTATAATAGCAAAAGGTTGACTAGTATCTTTAATTTATAAGAATTTTCTGTGCATCAGGGATAAGACAAAAATTGTAATAAAAATGGGCCAAAATGTGACTACTTTAGTTCATAGAAGAAAAAATAAATGGTCAGTAAATATATAAAGATGATTAATATCAAACCTAATTAAAGTTAAGGAAATAAAAATGATGATGTATTCCTCCACAACACCAACAAAGACTGAAACAGGTAATCATATTCAGGACTTGTAAGGGTTAGGGAAAGCAATTGTCCCTTCCATACTTTTGTTGAGAGTGGAAACTCATTGAGTGCTTTTAGAGCACATTTTGGCTAAAGTGTTTGTGTAAGGATAAGGGGACATAGGAAAATGTTTTACTTTTTCTATGAATATTCCAAAACGATAAATGAAAAGGTAGTTATGGAAAAATTCCCATTTTCAATTTGTCTGTCTGAATGTGAATGCATTTACACTTTGATGTGGTATTCTACTTACAGAGATTTTTTCAACTGAGATAAAATTATAAGGGCACCTGGGTGGCTCAGTCGGTTCAGCATTTGCCTTCAGCTCAGATCATGATCCCAGGGTCCTAGGATAGAGCCCCACATCAGGCTCCCTGCTCAGTGGGGAGTCTGCTTCTCCCTCAGCCCCCAACCCCACTCATGTTCTCTCTCACTTGCTCTCTCTCTCAAATAAATAGATAAAATCTTAAAAAAAAAGATAAAGTTATATGAACATACAAGGTATGTATACAAGGTTCTTATTTTGGTGTTAATTAAACATGGAAGTAATCTTAATGTTCATCAAAAGTAAAACCACTAAATAAGCTGTAAAATAATCATGTAAGAAATACTATGAAACATTTAAAATTTGAAGTAGGACCTTACATCCATCAGGATGACTACTATCTAAAAACCAGAAAATAAGAGGTGTTGGTGAGGATGTGGGAATAGCGGAACCCTTCTTTAGTGTTGGTGGGATGTAAAAGATTTACTATGACGAACACTATGGCAAGTCCTTGAAAAATTAAAAATACAATTACCATATGATCTAAGAATTCCACTCCTGGTATACGTCTGGATGAACTGAAAACAGGGTCTCAGAGAGATATCTGCACACACATGTTCATAACAGCATTAATCACAATAGCCAAAATGTCAGAGCAACCCAAGTGTCCACTGAAGGATTAATGAATGAACAAATATGGTATAAACATATAGTGGGATATTATTCAGCCTTAAAAAGAAGGGAATTCTGACATGTGATATAACATGGATGAACTTCAAGAACATTATGCTAAGTGAAATAAACCAGTCACAAAGGGAAAAATACTGTATGAATCCACTTACATGAGACATCTAAAGTAGTCAAAGTCACAGAAAGAGAAAGTAGATTGATGGTTGCAAGGAAATGGTTGAGGATAGTGGGGAATGAAGAGTTGTTGTTTAATGGGTGTAGAGTTTTAGGTTAGCCAGATGAAAAACTTATGGATTTAGTTGCCAAACAATGTGAATATACTTAAAAATAAATTATACATTAAAATGGTTAAGATGGTATATTTTGTGTGTTTTACCATACTTTTAAAAAGTGAAATAGATTTACTTACATTTATGTGGAAAAGGATTTAAAATATGGTTAAATAAATATTAAATGAAAAGCATAAGTGTAAAAATAGTGTAACATTGTGATCTAATTTGTGGGTAAAGAATGTGTTTTTATGTATATGTGTTTATGTGTGTAGGTGTGTATATGATTAGCACTCAAGTGATTATGGAAACAAGAAGATTAGCTTTTGGCTGAGAGGGCTTGCATCCCATTCACAATTTATTTTAAAAATAGGAGCATAGGGGGAGGAGTCAAGATGGCGGAGAAGTAGCAGGCTGAGACTACTTCGGGTAGCGGGAGATCAGCTAAATAGCTTATCTAAAGATTGCAAACACCTACAAATCCAACAGGAGATTGAAGAGAAGAAGAACAGCAATTCTAGAAACAGAAAATCAACCACTATCTGAAAGGTAGGACTGGCGGAGAAGTGAATCCAAAGCGAGGGGAAGATAGACCGCAGGGGGAGGGGCCGGCTCCCAGCGAGCAGCAGAGCAACGGAGCAAAATCAGGACTTTTAAAAGTCTGTTCCGCTGAGGGACATCGCTCCAGAGGCTTAACTGGAAGCCCAGGCAGGGTCAGCGCGGCCTCAGGTCCCGCAGGGTCGCAGAAGGATCGGGGGTGTCTGAGTGTCGCAGAGCTTACCGGTATTAGAACGGGGAAGCTGGCTGCAGAGACAGAGCTGAGGAGTGACTCTCAGCTCGGGGTTGCCTTGAACTGGTCGCAGGCTCGGTCAGCTCGGAGCGCGGCTGGAGGCCAGGGTGACGGGAGTCATTGGGCGCTGTACTCTGAGGGTGCACTGAGGAGTGGGGCCCCGGGCTATCGACTCCTCCGGGCCGGAGACCGGGAGGCTGCCATCTTCATTCCCGTCCTCCAGAACTCTACGGAAAGCGCTCAGGGAACAAAAGCTCCCGAAAGCAAACCCAAGCGGATTACTCAGCTACTCAGCGCAGCCCCGGGTAAGGGCAGTGCAACTCCGCCTGGGGCAAAGACGCTTGAGAATCACTACAACAGGCCCCTCCCCCAGAAGATCAACGGGAAACCCAGCCAGGACCAAGTTCACCTACCAAGGAGTGCAGTTTCAATACCAAGGAGAGCGGCGGAATTCCAGAGGAGAAGAAAGCAAAGCACGGAACTCATGGCTTTCTCCCCATGATTTTTTAGCCTTGCAGTTAATTTAATTTTTTTTCTTTTTCAATTTAATTTTTCTTTTCCTCTTCTTCTGCTAAATTTTTTTTAACTTTTACCGTTTTCTTTTTTAACTTTTTTAAATAGTTTATCTAATATATATATATTTTTTCCTCTTATTATATTTTTTTCATTATCGGCTTTCTTTTTTTAAATAGTTTCTTTTTTTTTTTTTCTTTTTGAACCCTTTTTATCCCCTTTCTCCCCCCTCACGATTTGGGATCTCTTCTGATTTGGCTAAAGCATATTTTCCTGGGGTTGTTGCCACCCTTTTAGTATTTTACTTGCTCCTTCATAAACTCTTATCTGGACAAATGACAAGGCGGAAAAATTCACAACAAAAAAAAAAACAAGAGGCAGTACCAAAGGCTAGGGACCTAATCATACAGACATTGGTAATATGTCAGATATAGAGTTCAGAATGACGATTCTCAAGGTTCTAGCTGGCTTGAAAAAGGCATGGAAGATATTAAAGCAACCCTCTCGGGAGATATAAAAGCCCTTTCTGGAGAAATAAAAGAACTAAAATCTAACCAAGTTGAAATCAAAAAAGCTATTAATGAGGTGCAATAAAAAATGGAGGCTCTCACTGCTAGGATAAATGAGGCAGAAGAAAGAATTAGCGATATAGAAGACCAAATGACAGAGAATAAAGAAGCTGAGCAAAAGAGGGACAAACAGCTACTGGACCACGAGGGTAGAATTCGAGAGATAAGTGACACCATAAGACGAAACAACATTAGAATAATTGGGATTCCAGAAGAAGAGGAAACAGAGAGGGGAGCAGAAGGTATATTGGAGAGAATTATTGGAGAGAATTTCCCCAATATGGCAAAGGGAACAAGCATCAAAATTCAAGAGATTCAGAGAACCCCCCTCAAAATCAATAAGAATAGGTCCACACCCCGTCACCTAATAGTAAAATTTACAAGTCTTAGTGACAAAGAAAAGATCCTGAAAGCAGCCCGGGAAAAGAAGTCTGTAACGTACAATGGTAAAAATATTAGATTGGCAGCAGACTTATCTACAGAGACCTGGCAGGCCAGAAAGAGCTGGCATGATATATTCAGAGTACGAAATGAGAAAAACATGCAGGCAGGAATACTATATCCAGCTAGGCTATCATTGAAAATAGAAGGAGAGATTAAAAGCTTCCAGGACAAACAAAAACTGAAAGAATTTGCAAACACCAAACCAGCTCTACAGGAAATATTGAAAGGGGTCCTCTAATAAAGAGAGACCCTAAAAGTAGTAGATCAGAAAGAAACAGAGACAATATACAATAACAGTCACCTTACAGGCAATACAATGGCACTAAATTCATATCTCTCAATACTTACCCTGAATGTTAATGGGCTAAATGCCCCAATCAAAAGACACAGGGTATCAGAATGGATAAAAAAACAAAACCCACCCATATGTTGCCTACAAGAAACTCATCTTAAACCCGAAGACACCTCCAGGTTTAAAGTGAGGGGGTGGAAAAGAATTTACCATGCTAATGGACATCAGAAGAAAGCAGGAGTGGCATTCCTTATATCAGATGAATTAGATTTTAAGCCAAAGACTATAATAAGAGATGAGGAAGGACACTATATCATACTCAAAGGAACTGTCCAACAAGAAGATCTAACAATTTTAAATATCTATGCCCCTAACGTGGGAGCAGCCAACTATATAAACCAATTAATAACAAAATCAAAAAAAACACATCGACAAGAATACAATAATAGTAGGGGATTTAACGCTCCCCTCACTGAAATGGACAGATCATCCAAGCAAAAGATCAACAAGGAAATAAAGGCCTTAAATGACACACTGGACCAGATGGACATCACAGATATATTCAGAACATTTCATCCCAAAGCAACAGAATACACATTCTTCTCTAGTGCACATGGAACATTCTCCAGAATAGATCACATTCTTGGTCCTAAATCAAGCCTCAACCATTATCAAAAGATTGGGATCATTCCCTGCATATTTTCAGACCACAATGCTCTAAAGCTAGAACTCAATCACAAGAGGAAATTTGGAAAGAACCCAAATACACGGAGACTAAACAGCATCCTTCTAAAGAATGAATGGGTCAACCAGGAAATTAAAGAAGAATTGAAAAAATTTATGGAAACAAATGATAATGAAAACACAACGGTTCAGAATCTGTGGGACACAACAAAGGCAGTCCTGAGAGGAAAATAGATAGTGGTACAAGCCTTTCTCAAGAAACAAGAAAAGTCTCAGGTACACAAACTAACCCTACACCTAAAGGAGCTGGAGAAAGAACAAGAAAGAAACCCTAAACCCAGCAGGAGAAGAGAAATCATAAAGATCAGAGCAGAAATCAATGAAATAGAAACCAAAAAAACAATAGAACAAATCAACGAAACTAGGAGCTGGTCCTTTGAAAGAATTAATAAGATTGATAAACCCCTGGCCAGACTTATCAAAAAGAAAAGAGAAAGGACCCAAATAAATAAAATCATGAATGAAAGAGGAGAGATCACAACGAACACCAAAGAAATACAGACAATTATAAGAACATACTATGAGCAACTCTATGCCAACAAATTTGACAATCTGGAAGAAATGGATGCATTCCTAGAGACATATAAACTACCACAACTGAACCAAGAAGAAATAGAAAGCCTGAACAGACCCATAACCAGTAAGGAGATTGAAACAGTCATCAAAAATCTCCAAACAAACAAAAGCCCAGGGCCAGACGGCTTCCCGGGGCAATTCTACCAAACATTTAAAGAAGAACTAATTCCTATTCTCCTGAAACTGTTCCAAAAAATAGAAATGGAAGGAAAACTTCCAAACTCATTTTATGAGGCCAGCATCACCTTGATCCCAAAACCAGACAAGGATCCCAACAAAAAGGAGAACTACAGACCAATATCCTTGATGAACACAGATGCAAAAATTCTCGCCAAAATACTAGCCAATAG
Source organism: Lutra lutra (assembly GCF_902655055.1). NCBI lineage: Eukaryota > Metazoa > Chordata > Mammalia > Carnivora > Mustelidae > Lutra > Lutra lutra. The sequence continues at coordinate 124,968,982 of NC_062279.1, read as the reverse complement.
GATTCAACAGTACATTAAAAGGATTATTCACCACGACCAAGTGGGATTTATTCCAGGGCTGCAAGGTTGGTTCAACATCCGCAAATCAATCAATGTGATACAACACATTAATAAAAGAAAGAACAAGAACCATATGATACTCTCCATAGATGGTGAAAAAGCATTTGACAAAGTACAGCATCCCTTCCTGATCAAAACTCTTCAAAGTGTAGGGATAGAGGGCACATACCTCAATATTATCAAAGCCATCTATGAAAAACCCACCGCAAATATCTTTCTCAATGGAGAAAAACTGAAAGCTTTTCCGCTAAGGTCAGGAACACGGCAGGGATGTCCGTTATCACCACTGCTATTCAACATAGTACTAGAAGTCCTAGCCTCAGCAATCAGACAACAAAAGGAAATTAAAGGCATCCAAATTGGCAAAGAAGAAGTCAAACTATCACTCTTCACAGATGATATGATACTGTATGTGGAAAACCCAAAAGACTCCACTCCAAAACTGCTAGAACTTGTACAGGAATTCAGTAAAGTGTCAGGATATAAAATCAATGCACAGAAATCAGTTGCATTTCTCTACACCAACAACAAGACAGAAGAAAGAGAAATTAAGGAGTCAATCCCATTTACAATTGCACCCAAAACTATAAGATACCTAGGAATAAACCTAACCAAAGAGACTAAGAATCTATACTCAGAAAACTATAAAGTACTCATGAAAGAAATTGAGGAAGACACAAAGAAATGGAAAAATATTCCATGCTCCTGAATTGGAAGAATAAATATTGTGAAAATGTCTATGGTACCTAAAGCAATCTACACATTTAATGCAATTCCTATCAAAGTACCATCCATTTTTTTCAAAGAAATGGAACAAATAATCCTAAAATTTATATGGAACCAGAAAAGACCTCGAATAGCCAAAGGAATATTGAAAAAGAAAGCTAAAGTTGGTGGCATCCCAATTCCGGACTTCAAGCTCTATTACAAAGCTGTCATCATCAAGACAGCATGGTACTGGCACAAAAACAGACACATAGATCAATGGAACAGAATAGAGAGCCCAGAAATGGACCCTCAACTCTATGGTCAACTCATCTTCGACAAAGCATGAAAGAATGTCCAATGGAAAAAAGACGGCCTCTTCGATAAATGGTGTTGGGAAAATTGGACAGCCACATGCAGAAAAATGAAATTGGATCATTTCCTTACATCACACACAAAAATAGACTCAAAATGGATGAAGGATCTCAATGTGAGAAAGGAATGCATCAAAATCCTTGAGGAGAACACAGGCAGCAACCTCTTCGACTTCAGCCGCAGCAACATCTTCCTAGGAACATCACCAAAGGCAAGGGAAGCAAGGGCAAAAATGAACTATTGGGATTTTATTAAGATCAAAAACTTTTGCACAGCAAAGGAAACAGTGAACAAAACCAAAAGACAACTGACAGAATGGGAGAAGATATTTGCAAATGACATATCAGATAAAGGGCTAGTGTCCAAAATCTATAAAGAACTTAGCAAACTCAACACCCAAAGAACAAAGAATCCAATCAAGAAATGGGCAGAGGACATGAACAGACATTTCTGCAAAGAAAACATCCAGATGGCCAACAGACACATGAAAAAGTGCTCCATATCACTCGGCATCAGGGAAATACAAATCAAAACCACCATGAGATATCACCTCACACCAGTCAGAATGGCTAAAATTAACAAGTCGGGAAATGACAGATGCTGGTGAGGATGCGGAGAAAGGGGAACCCTCCTACACTGTTGGTGGGGATGCAAGCTGGTGCAACCACTCAGGAAAACAGCATGGAGGTTCCTCAAAATGTTGAAAATAGAACTACCCTATGACCCAGCAATTGCACTGCTGGGTATTTACCCTAAAGATACAAACGTAGTGATCCGAAGGGGCACGTGCACCCGAATGTTTATAGCAGCAATGTCTACAATAGCCAAACTATGGAAAGAACCTAGATGTCCATCTACAGACGAATGGATAAAGAAGAGGTGGTATATATACACAATGGAATACTATGCAGCCATCAAAAGAAATGAAATCTTGCCATTTGCGACGACGTGGATGGAACTAGAGGGTATCATGCTTAGCGAAATAAGTCAATCGGAGAAAGACAACTATCATATGATCTCCCTGATATGAGGGAGAGGAGATGCAACATGGGGGGTTGAGGGGGTAGGAGAAGAGTAAATGAAACAAGATGGGATTGGGAGGGAGACAAACCATAAGTGACTCTTAATCTCACAAAACAAACTGAGGGTTGATGGGGGGAGGGGGTTGGGAGAGGGGGGTGGGGTTATGGATATTGGGGAGGGTATGTGCTATGGTGAGTGCTGTGAAGTGTGTAAACCTGGGGATTCGCAGACCTGTACTCCTGGGGATAAAAAATATATGTTTATAAAGCTGTAAAAAAAAAAAAGAAAGAAAAAAGAAAGGATGAATCCCCAAGTTTTGTAGCAACATGGACGGGACTGGAAGAGATGATGCTGAGTGAAATAAGTCAAGCAGAGAGAGTCAATTATCATATGGTTTCACTTATTTGTGGAGCATAACAAATAGCATGGAGGACAAGGGGAGATGGAGAGGAGAAGGGAGTTGAGGGAAATTGGAAGGGGAGGTGAACCATGAGAGACTATGGACTCTGAAAAACGATCTGATAATTTTGAAGGGGTGGGGGCACCAGGTGGTGGGTATTGTAGAGGGCACGGATTGCATGGAGCACTGGGTGTGGTGCAAAAATAATGAATACTGTTATGCTGAAAAAATAAAAAATTAATATTAAAAAAAGAAAAGAAAAAAAAATAGGAGCATATATTACATTTCAAACAAAATAAAACTAAAAGTAATAAAATAATATATGCTTGACAGTATTCAATGAATTATGCCCAATCTCTTATCATAAATATCTATGACAGAAATTAATAAGAATATTTAAGTATATTGTTTTTTTTTATTTTATTTTTTATAAACATATAATATATTTTTATCCCCAGGGGTACAGATCTATGAATCGCCAGGTTTACACACTTCACAGCACTCACCATAGCACATACCCTCCCCAATGTCCATAATCCCACCCCCCCTCTCCCAACCCTCCTCCCCCCATCAACCCTCAGTTTGTTTTGTGAGATTAAGAGTCACTTATGGTTTGTCTCCCTCCCAATCCCATCTTGTTTCATTTACTCTTCTCCTATCCCCTTAACCCCCCATGTTAAGTATATTGTTTTAAAATTAATGTATGTCATTATAAATATTTTGTATGGGTTAATTTTATTCATTAAGTAATAAAGCTAAAAATGTATGTACTAATGTATTTTTTTTTTTGTAAATGAAAATGCAAGCACTTTATTAAAAAAGCAGAGAAAAGGTGCTGTGCAAGGTACTTAGATATAAAGCCTTTTTCTTTTTTTCCGATCTCTCCAGGACTGTCATGGTGGTTTTTTGTTTTGTTTTGTTTTTTTTTGTGGTCTTTAAATTTTATTTTTTATAAACAAGTACTAATGTATTTTTTAGGCTTCTGGTACCACATGGAAAAGGAGTATTTTTTGGACACTTTTGCCTTCATTCTAATCTAGCTTTCTCCAGGATCTGTTGGATGATTTCCAACCATACTACTTAAAATAGATTTCTATAATTTTTATTAACAGCAGCTCTTTTCAAAATGTCAAATCTACTAATATGTGTGCAAAATATTCTAACAGGTGCAACAATGACAGCTTGTGGCCAGAATGAAGAACCAAAATAATAATAATAATAATAAGAAGAAGACCATGTATTTTGAGAATAATCATAAAATTCTTGTTATTTTACCAATCAGATGAAGGTCAAGAAAAAGTACCTGTGTAGGTGTGAGGGAGAGAGAAGAAAATGCCTTGCTCTTTTACTAGGTATTCGGAAAGAATTAAAAGTAGTTACAAATAATTTCCTACTGAAGTATCCAAGAAGAAAGATGTGTTTTTACTTCTTTTTTAAAATTAATTAATTAATTAATTAATTAATTAATTAATTTTTAATAAACATATAATGTATTTTTATCCCCAGGGGCACAGGTCTGTGAATCACCAGGTTTAACACACTTCATAGCACTCACCATAGCACATACCCTCCCCAATGTCCATAACCCCAACCCCCTTCCCCAATGTGTTTTTATCTCTTAAAGTAAAAGTTAAACAGCAGAAGCAAAGCAGATAATCGGGACAAAAAAATTGTTATCTTGCTGCAGAAAGTTTTTTGTAAATAGTATTCACCTTGGTGTATTTACAGAGCCCTCAGCTGTGACTAGCTCCCAGGTTTGTGGGTGCAAAGGTGTAATGTGGCCTATTCATGGTGAGTACACTTGTTCCACTAAAGCAATTAGTTACATTAACAAAGTGAATTATCAACATTTGTTCAGATACAAGTAACAGAAAAACTATAGGCTCAGTAGGTGTTGTCTGGGACAGTTAAAGTTCCTCATGTGGAGCATTGGCTTTTCAGTAGAAAATTTCAAGCTTATTCTAAAATAATATGTCAATGCACAGTATCTACAATAATCAGATAATCAAATGATCATAAAGTATAAGAACAATGTTGAAAGAATTGCACTACATGATTTCAAGAGTTACTGCAATGTAACAATGGGAAGAGTATGCTTTTGGCATAAGAGTAGATGAATAACAGAGCAATGAAACAAATAGAGAGATCATAAATGTGTCCTTTTTTGGTCAATTTTAGCCTAGCACAAAGTCAATTCTATGGAGAAAGAAAGTCTTTTTTTTTTTTTTTTTTCTTTTTTAATACACTTGGCACAGAGTGCTTCATCAGTTTCAGGTGTACAACATAGTGACTTGACAAGTTTATGCCTTATGGTATGTTTATCACAGTGTAGCTTTACATAGCTATTGCAATATCATTGATTATATTCCTTTTATTCCTGTAGCTTATTTGTTCTGGACTGGAAGACTGTATCTCCCACTCTCCTTTATACATTTTGCCTATTCTCATACCCTCCCCCTCTGGCAACCATCAGTTCTCTATTTTTATAAGTCTGTTTCTTCTTTTTGTTTATTCATTTGTTTTTAGGGCACAGTTTAGTTTTTTTGTTTGTTTGTTTGTTTCTTCATTTTTTAGATTCCATGTTTGAGTGAAATCATATTGTATTTGTTTTTCTTAGTTGACTTATTTCACTTAGCATAATACCATCCAGGTCTATCCAGGTTTTTGAAAATGGCAAGGGCTCACCCTTTTTATGAATGTAGTATTCCATTGTATATATATGCCAATCTTCCTTATCCATTCATCCATTGTTATATTTTAGCTATTGTTAATAATGTTGCAATAAACATAGAGGTACTTGTAGCTTTTCAAATTAGTGTTTTCATTTGCTTTCAATAGATACCCAATAGTAGAATTATTGGATTATATGGTATTTCTATTTTAATTTTAAAATATCCATATTATGCAAAGCAATCTAAATATTTAATACACTGCCTGTCAAAATACCAATGGTAGTTTTCACAAAACTTAAATAAATAACACTAAAAATTATGGAAGCACAAAAGACCCAAATAGCCAAAGCAATCTTAAGAAAGAAGAACAAAAGCTGGAAGTGTCATGATTCCAGATTTTAAGATACACTATAAAGCTATAGTAATCAAAACAGTATGGCACTGGCATAAAAATAGACACACAGATCAGTGGAACAGACTAGAGAGCCCAGAAATAAACACACAACAATATGCTCAATTAAACTATGACAAAGGAGGCAGGAGTGTATAATGAGGGAAAAGACAGTCTCTTCAACAAATGGTACTTAGAAAATTGGGCAACTACATATGAAAAAATGAAACTGGACCACTTTTTAGCACTGTACATAAAAATAAGCTCAAAATGGATTAAAGACCTAAATGTGAGATCTGAAACCATAAAAGTTCTACAAAAGAACACAGGCAGTGATTTCTCTGACATTGGCTGTAGCAACATTTTTCTAGATCTGTCTCCTAAGGTAAGGGAAATATAAGCAAAAATAAGTGATTGGAACTACATCAAAATTAAAAGCTTTTGCACAGCAAAACAAAAAGTCAACCTACTGAATGGGAGAAAATATTTGCAAATGGTACATCCAATAAGGGGTTAATAACTGAACTATAAAAAGAGAGGTTTTTTTTTAACATATGATTCTTAAAAACTGCAAAAATGAGGGGGGAACAATATTCTTCTCCTACTTTATACCATACACAACACTAATTTGAAAAGAATTATATTAAATTCAAGAATACTGTATGATGTAGAAATACATGGTGATAGAAATCAGAATTGTGTTTGCCCATGGTGATGGACGTTAACAATGGGAAAAACAAATTTTGTGGTGTGATGGAATTGTTCTGTATCTCAAACAGTAGTTTGGTTATTTTGGTATATATATTTCTTAGATTTCATTGAAATGCATACTTAATATCTCTGTTTTTCACCGAAGATAAATTTTATGTCAAAAAAATGTCAACTACAAGAAAAGGTGCTAATTCCGTACACTTTTACTTGCATGACACCCACAAGAAAATCTTAATATATCTAAAATAAACAAACACTTTTGCAATTACAATGTGCTTTGGCTTAGTAAAAATACAACCTTCCTTTGAATTTAGCCAAAAAGGAAAAAAAAATGGGCTGGGAAAACAACGCTCCTTAAGAATTGAAAAACTGGAACAAAAATATTTAAGATAAAAAGTATTGTCATGTCTCTCAAATAAACCTATGCCTGTATAATGTTAAATGTCCAAGTGAAATGTGAAAAATTCAAAGTTGCAGATATTTTCTTTCAGGCCTACAAATATTTTGATGTTTTCAAGTCTAAGGATAGAAGTCTTTGTATAAAGTTGATTTTTGTTGGAATGAATCTAACTATATTAGACAAAGATGAAAAAGTAAAAGGAGGTGCTAGAGATCAAGTTACAATTAAATATTGATGAAAGTTGACTTTGGGAAAATATTGTGTATTCCTGACATAGAAGAATCCAAAATAAATTTGTGAAGATTCAAATTGAAACGGATCAAGTTTGTGGGCTGCAGTTCTGCTACTTATTATTCCTAGTTTATGTTTTCTTAAAGTACATAGAGTTATGTTTTCAAAACCTATTTTAGGTAAAAATAACTCATGATAAAAGTTTGAAAACATATTACCAAGTAGCTATAGAAAATCTTCATATTTATTTTTTTACCATTGTAGGCAAACTTATCTCCATCTTCCCACTGTATGGAAATGTGAGGTTCAACAGATAGTATATTTGTGAATGAAGTTAAAAAACTATAAAACATCACACTCACTCTATGTGTCATTCTAAATATATTACCATTACATGGTTTCAGCTGAAAAATGTCAGTGGTGTCATATAAATCTGCCTTAAGAAAATGTTTGTATTTTACCTATTTTTCCTTTTTATTTTGCTTATATATAGTGTTTTTGCACAAGTCCTCTAGATTCAGATAGAGACTTAGCATGTTGCTCCTAGCCTTTGGTTATCCTAATCTTTTATATTTATTTTCAGACATAAGCCAGAACATTTCATTTTCTTATAGAACTCTGTGCACATTCAGAATCCTTTTGATGTTCAGAATAAATATGGATGGATCCAACAGTCTTTCTTTGTAACCACAGTTATCATTATCCTTTGTTAGGGTTTTAAAAGAGTGGATACTAATTAGAGAGGCAGATTAGCATTGTATTTATGAGAACAGGCTCATAGGCTGGTCTGTTTGAGTTCAAATTCAAACTCTGACACTTTACTAGAAATATGACTTCAGAAGGAACCTGAACTCTCTTTGAGTCAGCTTTCTCAACTTTAAATTATCTTTTATTTTATATATTTCATGGTGTAATTTTTCAAATTAAATGTGGTTATACATTTTAAAGATTTAAAAGAAGGGTAATAATGTAACAAAATCACTTATTTAATTAAAAATAACCATGTTTATCAGGCTTCTTAAAATTATATAGGCAAAAACAACTTTAGGTGGGAAGAGAGACCTATACTGGAAAGTTGATTGTCAAAGAAATTTTAGATTTTTGCAGTTGAGTAGGATCTAGGAGTTTGATGTGCAACTTCATAAAAAAGCAACAGAGCCTGGCTGCACATTTTTGGTACAGAGCCTCTTGGGGATTATGAGAAGCAATCTGGCTTTAAAAACTGAGCTGATAGTTTTCTCTTTAGTGGTTTGGCCTCACTTCCGTGTGGAATTAAATAAGCCTGTAAACCAGCCTGAGTGCTCAATGAAATAGTAAAATAGACATCAAAGTCAATGGATCTCTTCTTTCTTAAAAGGCATTTTTTAAAAGAGATTTGTATTTATTTGGTAGAGAGAGAATGAAAGAGAGAGAGAGAGCCTGAGAGGAGAGAGGTCAGAGGGAGGAGCAGACTCCCCACCAAGCAGGCAGCCTGATGTGGGACTCAAATCCCAGGACTCCAGGATCACAACCTGAGCCAAAGGCATTCACTTAACCAACTGAGCCACCCAGGTGCTCTTAAAAGGCATTTTTAAAGATAGCCTTTAAGAAGTCATACAGCATTTAAAATCTGAGATCCCTATTTTCATATTATTAAGTTAAAAGCTTTAAAGAAATGGCAGAGGTGCCGTTTTACAGGTTAAATGCCTGAGAGGCTTTTCATCCTTTTCTTGAAGCCAGGGGATATTTGTTCTAAGGCTCCTATGAGTGGAAGATACAACTGGTCACACGAGTGGTTATTAACACTAGTGATGCTCAATATATATTAGATTCAATATTTGTGTTTTTTGATTTTTGTTTTTCCTTTTGTTTCACTTTGCTGTATTGACAGATGACACATTTTGGTTATGAGGGGTGTGTGTGTGTGTGTGTGTGTGTGTGTGTGTGTGTGATGGATGTGATCAACTGAACCAAATAATAAACAAGGAAATGGTGTGATTCCCTTGAATGTACTGAGAAATCACTTTGACAAGCAGAATATACTCTTCCATAATGATGCTGTGGCTTCTACTTGCACTTCTTTTTTTCTTATCTTAAGTGTGTGTTAGAGATGTCATGGGCATGTTCTTGGTCACAATGGACACAATCCATCACCTTTTTTCTTTCTAGAACATGAGACGTTAGCTATTTTATAATGTTGCTATGTACTCTTCCTCCCTTTCATGTTATTCCAAAATAACAATTCTTCAAAATAAATCTTATGATATGTTCCCATACTGATGACTATATGTATACAGAAATTATCACTAAATAGGGCAATATAATACATTTGAGTAAAACATCTCTTGGTATCGCTTTAATGGTTGAGCAATTGTGTTCCCCCTGTGTGGTCTCCACTGTATAGGTATAAGTGTAAGAGCAGCTGTGAAAACAGTCTGCTTTCCTTATGTTTAGATACCTAGCTGGGATCATGGAATAAGGGAGGGAATAAAAACTGCAAAATGTAATAAAGGTAGAAAATATACATTAGATATGTTTCTCCTTAATCCTAATAAGAAAACCCAGATCTTACCCTTCTTTATTTTTTTTTCCAAAAATACATTTAATATATCACTTTTTTTAGAAACCGTATACATTATACATCACATTTCAATACCAAATATACTCTTTTGTGGCTTAATACACAAATGATAGAATGCTGTAACTTCAGAAAGTGAGGAGATATTCCACTATATAAGAAAACTCAATTATGGGGTACTTTTCTAGATTCAGACTATAACAGAAAGCATTGTGGAGGTGGTGTAGTGTTTTATTTTAGTCAAATATTCTCTCCTTATTGAATCCCCTAAGTCTTTAGGCTAAAAATATATTTGATTTATATTTAAAATAGGAAAATTAAGTTCACTTAACAATGTGTACAGATAAACTTTAGGAGCGATAGGAATGAATCAAATTAGCATGTTTACTTGTAATAAAAGTTACATTTCTTTAAATTTGAATTAAAGAATTGAGAAAATAGGCACCTTTGATTTATCAGTTTGTATATAGGATAAGTAGTAGTTGGCAGAGCTGTTTCCTTTTTGTACAAAAGCTATATTTGCTGAACACAGATTAACATTTTTCAGAAATAATTTATAAGAACCATATTTTAAAAAATGCTACTCTAGATCCTCTTCATAATATTTCATTTGCTGAAACATTTAAATCTTTAATATGAACTTACTAAGAAAAAAACACATAAAAATAATTTTAAAGCAAATAATTGTATGAGTCTAGAGCTACATTAATTCGGACAGTTTTCCTTTAAAATAAAAATATCAGAAATATGTGCTTAGGTCTTTGAGTTCTCTTGAACTCAAGATACTAATGAGTAGTATCTTGGTAACTCACATATCAGTTTATAAGTTACATCCTTTACCTCAGAAATAAGATACATTTTTGGAAATTATAAGAACAGTATCATGCACTGAAAAAGATACTTTTAAAAATAGAATCATGTTCCTGGGGAAAGTACATTGTAATACATGCAAATTGTTTAGGCAATTTCTTGGGTGCTGGCATAAACTGCTTACTTAGTTATAGGAATTAAACCTTAGCTACCTAGCACAGAAAAATGAAGGGACAGAAATCCACTGTACAACTCCTGGAAGGTAGTTTTGTCAGGAAGATGCACTGAAACACAGAAAGTAACAACAAAAACCATTCTGATGTTTGGGAAAAGGAAGTTTAGAAGGAAAACTAAGTGTTCATGGTTAATAGAACAACAACAAAAAAATCCAAAATAAGTGATACATAGATTAGACATAATGGCCTTCACATGATGAGGATTAAGATAAAATGAATTCCGAGTATTTTGAAAATCTGCCTCATTTGGATTATTTTGAATCTTTCATCTAGCAAACCGTATACTGGTAGTTGAAAATAATTGGTTTTGCTCATTGCTTCCACCATGGGGATATAAATTTAGGCCAATCATGTTAAACTCTCTAATGAATATACTGACTTATTTGATTATAATAGACATTATGTATACATTTATTTCCCATATACCTGCATACTCTTTAACCAGATTCTCTAGGGTGTATAAAGAGACTGGGTCCACCTTCATTAAACTATTTAGGGTCAAGTTATTATTATTATAATCATAATTTAAGGATTTAGAAATTACAAATAAGTGAGTAACTCTATTTTTTAACCAATATGGATAAGACTGTTTTAAAATTATTTTATTTATTCTGGAAAGCATTTTACTCTTTTAATAAGATAATGCTATATTAACTAAATTAATTATAACTATAATTAATTGTTATATTATTTATATTATATAATATAGAGTTATATGGTAAAAATTATAAGATATAATATAGAATTAAAACATATATATTATTTAAAAAACATATATTATTGAATGAAGGAGGCAAATATTTCTTCCTGTATTTCTCAAGCAGGGGTAAAAACTCCTATGACTATCTTGCCCATGAGAAGTTAGTGGTGTGGACCAGGTGGGCATATGGGAATGGATGTGCTTTAGCAAACTTGCTAATAGAAATAAGTGTTTGCTTTTGCCACATGCTTTAATTTTAAGGAAGCTAGAAATGCAGTTTTAAGTGAAATATTGTTTTTTTAATATTAGAAGAATCTAAGTATCTTAAAACACTATATGAGTTCAACAAAATTTGAGTGGCATCAGCTTCTATTAAAAAATTTGTCATCAGTAACAGTCAAATCATGAGAATATAGCTGGAGGTTTAAATTCTCTAAAGTAAACCTGGAAAACAATCTTTATTTAAGTAGGCTGACTTTTGAATAGTGAACCTCACTTCCTCCAAGGAGCTTCCATAGGTCTTGATTGCCCCCCAGCAGGATTTAGTATGTTTTCTCCGAAATTGCTTATAGCACACTTTTCTGTTTCCAGTAGAGATTTGCAATAATACTCTTTTAGAATAAAAATAGGATATGAGGTATAGAAGGTACAAAAACTAATGATGGGGTAGCTAATACAGAAAATATGGTGCATATTCTATTCAGAAAAATCTTGGATCTATGAATTTCATGCTAGAATATATATTACAATTTTATCACTTTGGAAAATTATGTAGTTGGATACATAATTGTAACATTTTAGGGAAAAAAAGAACTATGATTTCCACTTTGTATTCCTATCACCATGGCCAGACTTTGGAAGTTTAAAATGTACAATCAAATTAAATATATCACTAAATTTTTATTCTGATTTTCCATCTTACCTGCTCAGGAGTGGTAATTCTTGGCACTCATATTTTGAGAAAACTATCAATGCTTATTTATTCTTTGGCTCCTTCAAATATGTAAAGGTAGTAGTATTATAATGGGATTGATACATAACATGCACAAAAGTAACATGGAAAGAATGAGGTATAGCAAAGAATATTGCATTCAGATTCAGGAAGTGGTTGCCTAGTGAGTGAAAATCAGTGAAGGATTACTTTTATGTTTCTTCATCTGTGGGGAATCTATTCCAACCCAAACTTGAACTATAGAGACCTTTGGATCCAAATCTGATTGAGTAAGGTGTTCCTATGAGCTTTTCCAAAGGTTGCTGTTACCAAATATTCTCAAGTTTCCCGTCACTACTAAAAGAAGCTGTTCTTTTGTTTCAGTCTTAAATTCCAAAACTGCACATTTTTTGAGTGATTTTGTCATGCCCATGACTTTTTTATTTGCTCTAAATATATTTATACATCTACACACACACACACACACACACACACACACACACACACACACACACACACACACAAATGCTTTGAATGGGATTTTTTAAATACTACTATTCTTTGAATTTGTCAAAGATTTCAAAATGAGAATAATGATGGAAAATACCAAGTAAACAAACAAACATGTATCATTGTGCTTGCCAAATCCTTTAACTCTATTTCCTTTCTACAGATATTAAACTAAAAAAAGAATATATCAGAAGATTTGAAGTAATTATAAAAATTATTTGCTATGCTATGACTCCAAATCATTGTCTATACTTACAAATAACTTCCTTATGACCTTAAAATAGTCAGGAGTATATTTCTTGACACAATAGTGAAACACACATTAACACCCACAAATATATGAACTTACATATATAAAAATAAAAAATTAGGATTCAAAATTCAAGCCTGCTTGATATTTCTTCACTATATATGGTTTCATATAGATCTTTGAATTGTCATGACAGTGATAAACTGTGAGCACCTGGCATGCTATCACTGATAATGACAGAAGGCTACATAAATTTGATCTATATTCCTTCTAAATAGGAAAAATAATTAGACTTTAAGAAAGCCATAATCCAAAAGGTGTACACTTGGTCTTTTTAGAGTCCTTAGGATAGTTTTACTTCTGAAATAAAGGTTTGACTCAGATTTAACCATCAGAACTTCGATGTATATTTTAATATTGTGATGCTCCCAAAGTATTCTACTTTTTAAAATCAAGTTTCTGAAAAAAAAAATCCTATTTTAAAAGTAACAAAAAACACTGAAAAATACACACTTCAGATGAGTAATAATTTACTTACCCATTCAAGTTAATTTTTAATTAAATGGATTATTCCTATATTCATAGAATAAGATTTTGATTTCCAATGTCATTCTAATGAAGCATAGATAATTATCTATATCCTTCTCTGTAAAATTAAATGTAAAATTATTTCAACATTTTTCTGTGATAGTCTAAACTATTGTCATTTGCTTGAGCTAGTATTTCTTCCAATTTAGAACATTTGAGTTTAAAGAGTTAAGTTTTCCTGACTGACTGGAAAAAAAAAATACTAGTTTACATTAAGTGCTTAAACAGTGCTACTTTTTAGAGCCATTTACTCATGAATATTGTGTCTTGGAAACTTCTAGATATGTAAGATACAAAAACATTGAACATATTCATAGATTCATAACACATTAGTGTTGGAAATTTTTATATACCTGTCTTGTCTAGGTTTAAATTGCCCTGAAGAGTAACTGAGGCTAGGCAGAAGAGTGATAATCACTTTTATCAAGGTCTTAGCAGGGTCTTCTGACTTTCTTTAACTTTCTAAGAGGACTCCTGCTGTACAGAATTATAGCGTAAGTTAGGTGGTCACCTAAGCAACAGCTAATGACAGTCAAACACTTGACTAATTTACTCTCATAGAATTAGTTCTAAAGTGATCACATGTATATTTAAACTAATCAAATTGAGAATCATGCTAACTGAAATTGAGAATCAAATCGAGACAGAATTCATGAAATACAGTTTTAATTTTTTTATAATAGTCTATATTAGCTGAGCAAATATATGGAAGAAAATCAGTAAACTGTCTCTTAGAAGGTCTAATTAAAATGTGTGGGGCCATATTTTTATTGTTGTGTTAGGGTCTATGATCAAAGGAACGAGACTGATATAAAGCGAAAATCAAACAAAGCTTTATTTCACGCCAAGCATCAAAAATCAAACTGACCGGTCAGGGCTGTCTCTTAGGAAAAGACGATGATGATGATTCCGACAAGGTCACTCCCAAGAAGGCCGCTCCCAATGAGGCTGCTCTGCAGATGAGGCCACTCCCCGGTTGGAGCCGCTCCCAAGAAAAGGCCACTCCCAAGAAGGCCACTACTGGTGAGGTCGCTCCCGGGACAGGGCTGCTCCCAAGAAGAGGTGATGACGACAGCGACGATGACAGGGAGGACAACACCGATGATACAGATTCTGCTCCCCATGACGCCACTCTGACAAGGCTGCTCCAGCGAGGCCGCTCTGGAGGAAGCCTCTTCCCTGACGATACTGCTTGCGCAGGGCCGTTCACCAAGGAGGCCTCTTCCCAGATGAAGCTGCTCCCTGGAATGACACAGCTCCGGCGAGGCAGCGGCTCAGGGTTCCCGGGGAGGTTGCTGCCGTCTAGGCTGTTCCCCGCGGCACCGCTGCCGAGGGTCGCAGTGTGTGGGCGGGGCCGCTGGCATCAGGGCTACTGGTGTCTCGGTGCCACAGGCATCTTGGGGCCACAGGCGTCGGGGCGTTGGTGGCGCGGGACCACTGGTGGCGCTGGACCACTGGCATCTGGACCGCTGGCGGCTCAGGGCGCTGGCGGCGTGGGACCGCTGGCAGAGCTGGACCACTGGCATCTAGACTGCTGGCATCTGGACCTCTGGCGGCTCTGCGCCGCTGGTGTCGGGACCACAGGCGTCTGGACTGCTGGCATCTGGACTGCTGGCGGCTCGGGGCCACTGGCACCGCCGGCTGGCCTGCATCGGAACCGCTGGCAGCTCAGGGCGCAGGCGTCTTGGCTGCTGGTGGCTCCACTGCTCCCCGAGGTGCCACTGCCGAAGCCGCAGTGTGGGCGGGGCTGCTGGCATTGGGGCCGCCGGTGGCTCGGACAGCTGGCGGCTTGGGTCCACTGGCGTGCCAGGACCGCTGGCGTCACTTATAGCTCTTACAAGAGCTGTTACAGCTCTTCTTCTTCTCCCGCCAACTCTTCTCTCTGCTGCTCCCACCGACTCTTCTGCTGCTGCTGCTCCCCCGACTCTTCTCCTGCTTCTTCTTCCTTCTTCTTCTTCTGACAGCTCTCCTTCTTCTCCTTTTCGCCAGCCTCGCAGACCAACCTTTATGGGGGTGGTTGAGCCCCGCCCCTACACAGGTAGCAAATTGAATCCTAATTCATCCAGTGGATATACCCATGCCACACTGATTGGACGTCTCCACCTGGCCTGCCCCGCCCCTACTTCCGGGGTCCACAAGCTAGTTCCTCTGGGAGCGGCTGGTCCTTACAGTTGTAATCATTATATAGTTAAAAGTTTAGGAAAATATACTTAAATATGCTTCAGAAGACAGTCCTAAGATTAGATATTTATAAGCACATCAGGGTATAATTTTGTCTCAGTCAAATCTGTAGAACTCGTTAGATAACTAGCTCTATTAGCAAATTTTTCTCAAGTCAGTGCAATATTAATACTGAAAAGCCACACAGAGTATTACTAAAGACTTACCGTGGCATTTCCACTAACCAGTGTTCAAATGTATATTAAAACATAACAGTTGAGGGGTGCCTGGGTGGCTCAGTGGGTTAAGCCTCTGCCTTCAGCTCAGGTCATGATCTCAGGGTTCTGGGATCGAGCCCCGCATCAGGCTCTCTGCTCAGTGGGGAGCCTGCTTCCCCCTCTCTCTCTGCCTGCCTCTCTGCCTACTTGTGATCTCTGTCAAATAAATAAAGAAAAATCTTTGAAAAAAAAAAAGCATAACAGTTGAGGAAGCTGAGAACAATGAAAACTTCTTAAATACTGTGTTTCCCATGTTTGTACATTGGTAATATAAAGGCAGCTGAAATCCAAATGTTTTCACTTTTAGTAATACTCTTGATTGAGACCAAGCAGGGGAATTTCCAGACTAAAAGGATTTTCTTTGTCAAAGTTAGGACAAGTTATGAATTGTCTTAAACAGACATGTTTTTCCTTCTTAAATTCTAGTACTTTAATAAATTTGTTTTAAGAATTAAGCATGGAAATCTAGCTTTGTCTTAGCAATTAATTTCTGTAATCAAAACAGTGCCAAAAGAACAGTGATTTTTTTTCTCACACTCAAACACATTTGGTTTGGACTAAATACAAGCATAGGTTTTAATCATAGATGCTAAAAATCCTTTACTTATTTATGAAATATATAAGCAGTAGATAGGCAAATCAATAGATATGCAGGTAGGTAGAAAATGAAAGACAAAAAAAGAAAGAAAAAGAAGGAAGTAAGGAAAGAGATTGGGGAGAGAAAATATATAGAACTTAATGAAAACTTACACAAAATATACACAGATTGTTCTTTCTTTGCAATAATATCAAAAATATTTCTGCCTGCGGAATTTGCACATTAAAAATATGAAACAAAAATTTTAAAGACTGTGATTTTTAAGACACAATTCTAACACAGCTTGAACTGGCCTATAGTGAAACAAGAAATATATGGAAATATATACACACAGCCCCAAAAGATTATGTACTATCTTAGGAAAATCTTGGAGCTATGGTTTCATAGTCAAATATATACCACAATTGTATCACACTAAAAAAATAGGTAGTTATACATTGGAATACATATATGTATGGGAATATATACATTATTCACTGCAAAAGATCACCTTTGATTTCAAATTTATGGTCAGGCTGTAATTGCTGGGTATAAAGAGTGAGTTAGTAAATGAATATGTGAATATGACAAATGTTGTGTGAAACATCAGTCTCTACTACTGTCTTCTTCATCCTCTACTCTCTCATCCACTTGTGCATATCTGGCAATTCTTCAGGTTAACAGGTTGAGTACATTCTTATGTGTACTACTATAACAGTTTAACTATAAAACAGTTAATATCTAGAAAAATAATAAGCAGTAAGATCATTAACAGTAATAATAGCTAAAACAATAGCAAAGTCAAAAGGTCTAGTTTTTATGTCTATATATGACCCTGTGTACATTTTCAAGCTTCTATGTCTTCATATGAAAAGCTAGGAATAATACTATCTGTGGAACTACCACACAGATTGCTGTAAACATAAAATGAGTTAATATATAAGAAATAGTATGGTGTGTAGAAGTCAGAAGACAATGTAAGTTTCAGGTATAATTCACGATGTTGAGAAGCACCTGGGCAGAATAAAGACAATCTAAAACTGGTATTTTTCAGAGGCAATGGATAAAACAAACTGGAACAGAGAGGGATTAAGGGTAGCAGGAAGATAGTAAGGAGATGGAGTAGATAGAAAGCTTTCTAAGTTAAGTTCCTGCACAATTCTCCTGCATTGCCCTGGGGCAATTTTCACCTGTCTCTTATGCATAGAAATCAGTAATTATTCTCAGCCTTCCATTCCAGTGTTACCATAATAATAACAGAAAATCAGACACTATTGGGGAGAGTTGGTAAAAACAGGCAATATGATAAGCCATATATAAGTACTTTCTTCTCTATTAGAATGTGCTGTTGTTTCTCCTGAGGGTTTGAAGTAGACCCCTGAATAGTAGTGTTGTCTGTTGGATAATGGTAGCAAAGATGTGTAATTCAGTGCCTAAGGGATACAAAGACTCTCTGTCCATGTCTCATCGCCTCTGGGCTATTTAAACTCACTGTTCCCAACACAGATTAGGGCCTTTCTCCTCTACTGCATGATTCGTATGAGAGCAAGTACCTGGCATCCCTAGAGAAAGATGGGTTTGTAGCAAAAATATTTTTCACCATAAAACTATTATAAAGGACAAGAAAAAGAATATCCTATCAACTAGTATTGTTGAAATAGTTTACTTATGTATTTAAACTAATCATAGTAAACTATTTCAAATTAAAATTACTGGAAAGATTTTTTATTAATGTATGGTGAACTCCATACTCCATTTTTTATTAATGTATGGTGAACTCCAAATGAGTGAGCCATAATTATGAAAGGCAATATGATCAAACGGTGCTCGGTATGAAATGGTGTTCAAACCTATTGGTAATAAGAGGAATGGAAATTTAAATAAAGGCTTTCACTTTATACTGTTTGGTTGTCCAAAATTTTAAAAGTTGGCTAATACCAATGTTGGTGGAGATGGAGATAATAGAAACTCACATACAGCCAATGACAGTATATTTTTGGCTTGAGTAATTTTGGAGAAAGCCATAGTATTAATATGTCAAATTATTGATATATAATCCAGATAGTCCACTCCTAGGTATTTATCTATGAGACATTTTCACACATGTTTACAAAGTGCTCAGGGTTGCAAAAATGCTTGTGAGGGTGAAGAGTTTGGGGGAACTTCAAGGGTTCATAACTGGGAAAATGAGTACATATAATGTACCAAAGTCAAATCACAAAATACTATGTATACAGTAGTTCTCAGCAGAACATCAGATGTATACGTGGCTGAATCTGACAGAGCACTGAGTGGAAAAATGAAGGCGAGAGAACTATTATACTGCCACTGATGTAAATTAAAATACATGTTCACAAACAATATAAGTTTGTCAGGAATTCATGAAAGAAAATTAGATAAACACATTTATGATGCAAGAGGAAGAAAAAAAAACTAAAGACAACAACAATGAAATCAATATTTGTTATTGCTAAGAGCAAGGTAATGTTCAGTCTTCGAAAAGATCTGTGCTATGATCTTGTCCAAAGTTCTCCATTTTCTGCTTAAAATTATTTTTTTGCTCAGAAGACATAAGTGACTTGATACGTAGGGGTGAAGCAGGAACACACACACAGATTACTGATCACACAGCAATCTCCTCTCTCATTTTCTGTAAGAAAACCCCTACCTTGTTTTGATACATGTATCATACATTTAAAATTTTAGACTTACTGGGGCCTCTGGGTGGCTCAGTTGGTTAAGCATCTAACTTTTGATTTTGGCTCAGGTCATGATCTTAGGGTCATGATTTCAGGGTCCTGAGATTGAAAGCTATCTCAGGCTCCACTACTTAGCTGGGAGTCTGCTCAAGATTCTTTCTCTCCCTCTCCCTCTTCCCCTCCCCACTAAAATAAACAAATCTTTAAAAAAATTTTTAGATTTGTTTTGCTTTGAAAAAAGTTTTGCTAAATGAGAATAGGATCTTCATATGCAAATAATGAAAGTGAAATGATTAGATGATTTGCTTATATAACTATTTATGTTTTTGCTTATGTTTTCTTAAAGTGCATTCCAACCGAGCTTATATTAAGCAGTTTATCTTGGTAAGTCGAGACAAAATTTTGTAAGGAAAGTTTTCTTAACAAGATTTCAGTTTTATGTGTGAATGCATGTGTGTGTGTGTGTGTGTGTGTACAAATATTAGTTTAGCTAAAATACAATTTTACCCAATAAACTAGGAAATTTAAAAGTGCAGAAAAAATAAGCTGAAATAAAAATCATTGATACAATATTAATATGTCAATAACAGAACAAAATATCAGTATGGCGTATCGATTGGGAACTGTGTAGATTGCAAAATGTGTAGATTGCTAATGTGTAGATTGGAAAATGTGTAGATTGCAAAGACCTAGATTAATAACAATGTTGAAACTGTAGAGGAATTAATATTCAAAATGTGCAACTTTTTCCAATATGGAATATGATTCAGACCATTTCAGAGCACTTCTCAGTAAGAAGGTGAAAGTTCAGGAAGAAATTTAATATGAAACTGATTGTGGTTAGAAAACCAGGAGCTGACCTTATTTTTCTTGAAAAAGCAAAAGCAAAACGGACCTCAAATTTTACCTCTTATCCAAAACCCAACACCTAAAGCAACATTGTGACCTTTTTAAAGTTGCCTGGGGACATAAACTCAGAACTTATTTGCAAAATGGCTTTGTAACTGAAATTTTAATATCACTTTCTAAGCAGACTTACTCTCCTTGGGTGTCCAAAGAGTGCCACAGACACTTTTCGGCTATACGTTTCCTCCTTATGGGGTCCCAGAACAAAGTGGGAGGGCGTCAGACCACAGAAAGTAAACTCAATTTTCTCCTCATTTTGAATAAGGAGAATTATACATTGTAGCGAATGGAAGATGTTTCTAAATTATTTGATGCTGAGAAGAATTGTATTCCTCTGTCTCATTATCCTAAGTTATGTCCCATGGGAAACTCCATTAACACTTCCATATTACCTATATCTACACATTACAAATAGCAATCTAAAGGTCAAAAATTCCCCATAGCTGAATCTAGTGCAAGGCTACAGAGTTTTGGCAACCACAAATTCTGATGGGTTCATGAGTCTGCTACTGGGCAAACAATATTTTATTTCTTTTTTAATTTAAAAATTCAGTATCGTAGAACTGTTTTGAGCACACAAACTCACTTAACCTTTATAAACTCTCTTCTGAAACAGAGTAGTCTCCCCCACCCTTTTTTTCCTTTTATTTTCCTTTTTTTTTTTTAATGCTAGTTTTTCAGTGGGGAGACAAACCAAAACCAAACCAAACCAAACCAAAACAAACAAACAAACAAAAAAATACACTGTATTTCTTCATCTCAGTCCATTTCCTGGTATTGGCTGCATCCAAAGAAGACAGAGCGGAGCCACCACAGTAAAGGCTTTTGTACTGGAATTCCAAGTCAGGCACAAACCCAAGCCTACTGGAAACCTCATGGGAAACAGCATTCTGTGAAGTTTCCATTCTCAAGACCTCAGTCCATCATTTGAGTCAGCAGGTGATTCAAGACCATCCATTACTGATTATAGTTTAATTATTATTTTAAAAAGAGGTCCATCTTTATATCTTTGAACATATTGTTATAACAAATTTGTTTCTCAAAAGATATTGCTCCAAATTTAACAATTTCTGAAAACACAGAATTCCCTTTAATTTTCTTAAGTGTCTACAACCACAAAATCTCTAAAAACACCATAACCTATACTTGTTACATCTCAAAGTTTGGTGAAGCCTTTGTCATAATGGGAGCAAATATTGAATTCACATTTTAGTTTTATACACTTTTTTTTTAGTATATGGGAACAGAGAATTACAGACCTTGTAGAAACCCAGGATAAAGATAGAAAGACTGCCAGGTTGTATGGTGAAAGGAGGCTGACTGAATGTTCACTCTTGATACAGGGATCCTGCCCTGGGCAGATTGAATGCCCAGCTCTTTTGTGTTCTTCTCTAACATCCTTGATTTGACCTGTATTCTTTTCCTTTGTCACTTCCAATCTTACCCCTTCAGATATTCTTTCCCTTTAAGACTTCTACAAAGCCAGGCAGCATTTCCCAATTATTGTTCATACCTGGTGTTTCTGCACAAGAAAATTCACAATCATCTTTTCATGTTTTAAAGATTTTTAAATTTTCTAGTGGTCAGATAGGACTAAATAAAATAATGAACTTTGAAGCAGTTCCATTATGTGACATTGGCAAAATCATGCACTGATATTGTTCATACTTTGTCAGTCCCACTATTTTTCTTGACCCAACCTAGAGATTCAGTCTGAGTGGAAACATTTCTAGGTTTAGCCTGGCCCAATTAAATGCCAGACCAAATTTCTCTAACCAAAACATTTTTTTTTCCTTCTAGATTGTCATCTGCATGTTTTCTATTGGGTCATTTCCACCAGCATTTTAAAATGACTCACTACCTCTCATTTTTCAGGAACCTGTCTAATCATATCTTTCCAGTTACCACCACATTTAACTCATAAAGTTCTCTGCTTAAGTTACTTGCATCTGTTCCTTACTTCCCACTTCATTTAGCCTTTGATCACTTCAGTCTACTGTAAATGTTCTTGTTAAAACACTGGGGA
This sequence comes from Lutra lutra, assembly GCF_902655055.1. NCBI lineage: Eukaryota > Metazoa > Chordata > Mammalia > Carnivora > Mustelidae > Lutra > Lutra lutra. Next base: position 124,946,786 of record NC_062279.1, on the reverse strand, counting down.
AGGGGTGCCTGGGTGGCTCAGTGGGTTAAAGCCTCTGCTTTTGGCTCGGGTTATGATCCCAGGGTCCTGGGATCGAGCCCCACATCGGGCTCTCTGCTCAGCGGGAAGCCTGCTTCCCCCTCTCTCTCTGCCTGCCTCTCTGCCTACTTGTGATCTCTCTCTGTCAAATAAATAAATAAAATCTTAAAAAAAAACCACTGGGGAAGCCCAAGATTGCTAAATCCAATGTAGAATTTTTAATTCTCTGTGTGTATTCTAAGCTTTCACAAGTATTTGAAATTTCTTTCTGTCCTCTTTGGGAAAACTCTCCATTTTATTGCCTCATATGACACCATTTTTCTTGGCTTTTCTCCTCTCTCTCTCTCTCTCTCTCTCTCTCTATATATATATATATATATATATATATATATATATATATATGTTTTTATTTTTTAATTTTTTTCAGTGTTCCAGAATTCACTGTTTATGCACCATACCCAGTGCTCCCTGCAATAGGTGCCCTCCATAATACCCACCACCAAGCTCACCCAACCTTCCACCCCCCACCATTTTTTTTTCATTTTCTCTTCCATTTTTCCCTTGTTTTCCATCCTTTAAAGTCTTTGCATATGTTCAGGTCTTTACTCATTACACACCCTATTCAAAACCAGCATATCAGTTCCTGTGTCTTAAAAATACAAACTACTTCTGAAAACTTTCCAATTATATTTCTTTCTGATTTTTCTTCTGACTTCCATTCTTGTATCTGAATAGTAATATGACATTATCAATTTTGATGAGTAATAGACATTTCAAAATTTATATGCCCCAAATGGCACTCTTGACCTTCCCTTTCAAGCATAGGATTCTTCTAGACTTCCCAATTTGCATGGATGTTTTGAACCAAAAACCTGGCAATTTCACTTTCCATTGTCTATCTTCTACCCCACAGTTCATGTCCAAATATTGTTGAGTCCCATTCCAACACATATATCAAATCTGTCCATGGGTCTCCATTTTCACTGCTTTCCCTCTAGTCCACATCATTGTTATCTCTTCTCCAAGCTATTGTTTTAGCCTCCAAATGGCCTTATCCTGACTGTCCTTGCCTCTGTCTAATGAACGCTTCACCCAGGAGCTAGAATGATCTTGGTTAAAGGCAAAGAAGGTCATGTTATCCCTAGCTTAAAAGTATTTCTGATTGATTTTTGGTAATTTTTTATTTTTTTAAAGATTTTATTTGTCAGAGAGAGAGAGAGAGAGCACAAGCAGGCAGAGTGGCAGGCAGAGGAGGCAGAGACAGAAGCAGGCTCCCCACTGAGCAAGGAGCCCATTGCGGGACTCAATCCCAGGACACTGGGATCATGACCTGAGCTGAAGGCAGTCACTTAATGGACTGAGCCACCAAGGTGTCTCTATGATTCAATTTAAAATAAAATCTCAAATCCTTCCCATTAGCTAATCATTTGTGCATGACCCAGCTATTAGTTAATCCACAGTGCTCATTTGTAGCTATTCTCTATCCATGCTTTCCCTGCATCAGCCTGCTGAGTTTTTTCACTTTTGGCACAATTCAAATGCTTTTATTCCTGAGGACCTTTGTACCTTCTCCATTGAATAATCACTCTGGCTCTTCACCCATTAAGACCTATTGTTGTGCAGTTCATGACTCAGGATCTCCCTGACCCAACAGCCTAATCTACCTGGTTTTGGCTATTACTTTTTATATTACCCAGTTGTTACCTTCAGAGGAAGGAACAGAGCTAGCATTCCTATAGTTCTTTTCTTGGATTCCTTATTGCCTGTCTTACATACTGGCTTATAAGCTTTATTAGGCCAGGGACCATGCCCAGATTTTTCAATGGTATACACTCAGTATAACACCCCTGGGTTTCAGAATTTTTGTCCAACTTTTTCTTTTTCTTTTTTTGGTCTATAATATATATTACTGCCACCTTAGTCCACTTCAAGGCTTTCCTAACCTTACTAATTAAAAATTAAACATCCTATAGAACATCTTCCCTCTCTCTATGACATTCACATCCCTCTTATCCTTGAAATTTGATGCTCAGTCTGAGAGGCTTTTGGTGACAGTAACTTCAAAATTACTGTTGCATGGGGAATGGCTGTGTGTGTATGGCTAATTTTAACCAGATCCTTTTGTTTTTGACAGTAATGGCCAAAATGAGCAGCAGAGTTGCATGCAGCATTCCCAGCCACAGATACCATCTGGAGAGCCCTAAGGGAAGAGAAAACTAGAACCAGAGAGTTGGCCTCTGCTGGAAGTTGCATCCTGACACTAGAGGCAGAAGCCAGCATCTGTCCAGAAATCGAGTGATCACACAGTCATCATGTCATGGAATGCACTTTCTTCTTTATGCTCATGCCCCCTCTCAAAAAAAATAATACAATAAAACTAAAACACCACAAAACAAAACAAAACAAAATCCAAACCTAAAAATCTTAGTTAGCAAGTAGAAGAGAGATGATTGGAAGTCATAAATTAAATGCCAGACTGTCAGGACTGCAGGTAACCCTTATTAGGTTAATGGGGATAATGGGGTGGATCTATTTCTGGTCCAGAGTTTAGTTTCCTCTGTAGGATCCTTGGTGCTTCTGTGGTGCTGCAGGAGTGTCTAATGTTTTCTTATTAACCTTATGTGAATTTTTTGGTTTATGTATTTATTCTAAGTATAATTCTAGTTTCGAGCTCTTATCATAGAACAGTGTGTGTTCCTTAGTATGTCCTGAAAATTGATATATTTTTAATAAACCTGATATGTTTTAAAACAACAAAAAATCTGTGCAGTCTTCTAATATTATCTAAACAGAACCTCTGTGTCCGTGTCCTTCTTGTGTTATTGATGATATCTCGCATTATGACACTGTGGTGAGTGATATGTGAAGGGTTTGTAGCTGTTTTAATGAGAAGAGATCACTTGTTGATAGTAGAAGAAATGGATTCCTATCTAATTGAATGTAAACTATCATATTTCCATGACACAGAATAAAAAGCAATGTATACACAGTGGCAGTAACTTGGGGGAAATTGAGTCAGTTCTTTAACAATATAATATATATTACATAAATACTGTAATAATTTGCTATATGCAGTTTTTGAAGTGGTTATAAAAAGCACTAAAAATCCAAACTCATAACAACGGTAATATTTCTATCAATGGCTCCAGCTATCCTTTTTTTTTTCTTTTTTGTAAAGTAATCTCTGTACCTAACATGGGCTTGAACTCACAAGATCAAGAGTTGCATGCTGTACTGACTGAGCCAGCTTGAGCCTCAAGCTATACTTTAAATAACAGTATGCTTGGCAGGAGGATTAAAGGTGTATTGCTCCTCTAAATTAAATAGTTGCTCATGATACTACCTGCTTTAACACAAATGCAAACCAAATGCATCTATCCACCATAAATACATCTGGATCCATTCCTCACTCTTCAGGACCCTCCTGTCATTTGCTTATCATTGAGAATTTCCATGTAAATCTTATGTAAATTATCACACAACCAATCTGGTAACATCTATGCACATTACATTGCTTTCCCTTTCTGCATATCACATAACACCATACTGTTTGACATAGTAATATGCTTTTGTTGCCTGTTCTCTACTATTGGAATGTGAGCTTTGTGAGGATGGGACATTTATTTTGTTCTGTATTACATCGCTTGATGCAAAACAGTGGCTGAGATTTGAATAGACATTTAACTAAAGAAGATAAATGAATGGACAGTAAGCACAGGAACAGATGTTTGACATTAGGGAATTGCATTTCAGAATTAATCATTAGGGAAATGCATTTCAAAATCACGAAGTACCACTTCACATTAAGTAGGATAGCGATAATCATGAAGACGTAAAAGCAAGCATTGGTGGGATGTAGTAAAATTGGAATTCTCATACATTTCTGGTGGGAATGTAAAATGGTATAATGATTTTGGAAAATTGTTTGACAGTTTCTTAAAGAGTTAAATTTACCATATGACCTAGCAATTTCATTCCTAGGTATATATGTAAGTGAAACAAAAACGTATGTCCACAAAAAGACATGTATATTAATGTTCATAGCATCATTATTCATATGATCCCCAGACTAGAACCAACCCACATGTCAATCAACTAATAAATATATAAACAAAATGTGCTATATATCCAGAAAGTGGAATACGATTTAGCAATAGAAAGAGTGCATTCCTGATACATATTATCACATGGATCGACCTGGAATAACTATGCTAAGTTAAAGAAGCCAAGTGTAAAAAATCCCATATGTACAATCCATTTAGATAAAATGCTCAAAAGAGAGACAATGAATTGAATAGAAGTTGCCTAGGGCTAGCGGTGGACTACAGATGGGCAGAAGAGATGTTTGAGGGGATGAACACATTAAAAAACTGGACTGTGATGATTTTTGCACAGCTCTGTAAATTCATTAGGAATAATTTAGTTTTACACTTAAAATAGGTGAATTTTAAAGAATGTGAATGAAACATCAATAAAGCTGCTTAAAAAAAGAGGCTGATACAAAGTAGGACCTCAATATTTGTTTACTCAAAGAATAATGAAATAAGATCCTTACTCAGTAATGATTACAACCTCAGAAGCAAGAATATATAAAATTATTTGACTGATAAAATGTGTGTGGCTATGTATACAAACATATACAAACAAAACTGTGCTTTATAAACACACTGTGTGTGATAGAGTTTGTATGTGTGTATATATGCATGTGTGTGTATGTTGTATATATCTACATTTCCACAGATTCAGGAAACATCTTACAATGCACAAAGCATTAGAACCTAAAATAAACAAGGGGTGTTTTAAATGTGGTTGTTAATTAGGAAGAAACAAGTCAAACTTCCATTAACACAGTGGATTCTAGAGAGAAGAGTTTCGCCCATGTGCTGTCCCCCCACACAGTCATTATGGTTTAAAGGATCAAGGTTTAATGAGGAGGGGCTTCTGTAGTCTTAGTGAAATAGTCAGATGACCAGAAGGCTGCTCAGATTTGATGGTCTGCTGAAGACACAAGCACATTGAGGCTTCTGTAGAGTCTCATCACTCTCTCTTATAGTGTCCCATGCGCTCTTCCTCTTGAAGGTAGCCAGGAATACGCAGAGTAATTATTTGTAATAATATTGGAAAGTCACATCTGTATATAGTCTCCAGAAGTTATTCATGCACAGAAAGGAAAAAAAAAAAAAAAAAAAAAAAGCAAACTGAAACTATGATGGATGCTTTCCATAAAGTGGACATCTATGAAAGAAATTCTGTATGACTTTCAAAATAGAGACAGGATTTTAAAAGCTATTTTCAATAATGGAAGCTTACTTTGTAAATTAAGATTTGTCATTAAATCCTTTCATTGAAAAAGTTAAGTCTTGGTTTTTCCATTTCAGAAATTGTTCCAGGTCTCATCATTTCCCCCACGAGAAGAAACAATTGGACATGGTCACCTTGTTTCTGCTTAAAAAATATTAGCCATTGCTTTTTTCCTGAGTACCTCATGGTCAGCTAACAGTCTGTGCTTTGAAGAGATTTATGAGGGGCGCCTGGGTGGCTCAGTGGGTTAAAGCCGCTGCCTTCGGCTCAGGTCATGATCCCAGGGTCCTGGGGTCGAGCCCCGCATCAGGCTCTCTGCTCAGCAGAGAGCCTGCTTCCCTTCCTCTCTCTCTGCCTGCCTCTCTGCCTACTTGTGATCTCTGTCTGTCAAATAAATAAATAAAATCTTAAAAAAAAAAAAGAGAGATTTATGAAACCAAAGAGCAGGGTTGTGAAGAGAAACTGCTCTGAGAACAAATGGTCAGGTTTCTGTCCTCGACTGCCCCTCTGATGTGAGACCACAGCAACAAGTAATTTTTCATCTTCTACTCTAATACATAACTAAAAATAAAAACAGTGCTCAGACAGAGGAAAGTAAATGAACAAAAACTTCATTTAATTTTTTTGAGAAAGAAGTAGAATGGTTGAAAGAAAGAAAACCACTTTTATGTTATCTGAACAATTAGGCTTTGGTAGTGGACTGATTTCCTGAGTCACATTCCCCTGAAATAAAACCTGGAGGGTTTGCTGTGTGTGGGCAGAACTATGTCAGTAGTAATGAACTGGTCAAGGATATTAAAATATTCTCCTTTTCTCAAGCTTATCCAAAGACTATCTGCCAAAATTTATTAATTGGATATTTGCTCCCCAAAGTATTTACATATCTGCCAAAAGCGCTTTTGAAATCTTTGGCATGAGTTACTCTGGATAAAAAGAAATATGAGCTGTAAGATAATAAAATAAACTTGAAAATAGCAGCTAAGTGTGTTTGATTTCTTTATGAACAGCCAATACCTCTATTATTTAAAGTAATTTGAATCCCTTAAAAATGATATGTATGGAGTACAGACCGCAGGAAACCTATCATAACAATATCCCTTATGTTCAAAATTTGCTACAAGAAGGGTCCATTTGTTATTCATAAAAGAGAGTTTAGTTATAGATGTATGAAATGGAACTCATTATTAGGTGATTTTATTTTTATTTTATTTATTTATTAAATCATATGGCATGAAACCAAAGAAAAGCATCAGAGAAATCTGCTAATATATATGGATAAATGAGCTCTTTAGAGATGAGTATAAAAAGGATGTGTATTAAAGAATTTCTTAAAATTACAAAGTGCTTAGAGAAAATTCATGCAGAAACATCTGTAAGAAAAATTGTTTTGGCTGGTTTTCAAAATGGCAATAGTTCTGAGTCTGTATCTACCTGTACTTACCCTACCTCATTGTTATTCATTCCTGTATAATAAAGACTTACAATATGATATAAGGTTTTCCTTATTCCAAACTTATCTAAGATGTTTTTCACCTGCTGACTTTAAAACATTGGAGCAATTTGACTTAAATTTTCGACTACTCAATGCAACATGAGTTCACGCTCTTTACTCTCTTTCAGTGAGGAGGTAAATTTTAAAGACTAACTTTGAGTGTATATATATAAACACATATACATGTATATACACACATCAATGTGGTAATGGTTAAAAATCTTTTTAATGAAATTGTGGACATTGCTGCTATAAACATTGTGGTGCACGTGCCCCTTCGGATCAATACGTTTGTATCTTTAGGGTAAATACCCAGTAGTGCAATTGCTGGGTCAGTGGGTAGCTCTATTTTCAACTTTTTGAGGAACCTCCATGCTGTGTTCCAGAGTGGTTGCACCAGCTTGCATTCCCACCAGCAGTGTAGGAGGGTTCCCCTTTCTCCACATCCTCGCCATCAACTGTTATTTCCTGACTTGTTAATTTTAGCCATTCTGACTGGTGTGAAGTTGTATCTCATTGAGGTTTTGATTTGTATTTCCCTGATGCTGAGTGATGTGAGCACTTTTTCACGTGTCTGTTGGCCATCTGGAAGTCTTCTTTGCAGAAATGTCTGTTCATGTCCTCTGCCCATTTCTTGATTGGGTTATTTATTCTTTGGGTGTTGAGTTTGCTAAGCTCTTTACAGATTTTGGATATTAGCCCTTTATCTGATATGTCGTTTGCAAATATCTTCTCCCATTATGTCCATTATCTTTTGGTTTTGTTAACTGTTTCCTTTGCTGTGCAAAGCTTTTGATCTTGATGAAATCCCAATAGTTCATTTTTGCCCTTGCTTCCCTTGCTTTTGGCAATGTTCCCAGGAAGAAGTTGCTACAGCTGAGGTCGAAGAGGTTGCTGTCTGTGTTCTCCTCAAGGATTTTGATGGATTCCTTTCTCACACTGACGTCCTTCATCCATTTTGAGTCTATTTTTGTGTGTGGTGTAAGGAAATGGTCTAATTTCATTTTTCTGCTTGTGGCTGTTCAATTTTCCCAACACCATTTGTTGAAGAGGCTGTCTTTTTTCCATTGGACATTCTTTCCTGCTTTGTCAAAGACCAGTTGACCATAGAGTTGAGGGTCTATTTCTGGGCTCTCTTCTGTTCCATTGATCTATGTGTCTGTTTTTGTGCCAGTACCATACTGTCTTGATGATGACAGCTTTGTAATAGAACATGAAGTCCAGAATTGTGATGCCACCAACTTTGGCTTTCTTTTTCAATATTCCTTTGGCTATTCGAGGTCTTTTCTGGTTCCATATGAATTTTAAGATTATTTGTTCAATTTCTTAGAAAAAAAAATGGATGGGATTTTGATAGGGATTGCATTAAATGTGTAGATTGCTTTAGGTAGCATAGACATTTTCACAATATTTGTTCTTCCAATCCAGGAGCATGGAACATTTTTCCATTTCTTTGTGTCTTCCTCAATTTATTTCATGAGTATTTTATAATTTTCTGAGTATAGAGTCTTTGCCTCTTTGGTTAGGTTTATTCCTAGGCATCTTATGGTTTTGGGTGCAACTGTAAATGGGATTGACTCCTTAATTTCTCTTTCTTCTGTCTTGTTGTTGGTGTAGAGAAATGCAGTTGATTTCTGTGCATTGATTTTATATCCTGACACTTTACTGAATTCCTGTACAAGTTCTAGCAGATGTGGAGTGGAGCCTTTTGGGTTTTCCACATATAGTATCATATCATCTGCAAAGAATGATAGTTTGACTTCTTTGCTAATTTGGATGCCTTTGATTTCTTTTTGTTGTCTGATTGCTGAGGCTAGGACTTCTAGTACTATGTTGAATAGCAGTGGTGATAATGGACATCCCTGCCATGTTCCTGACCTTACCAGAAAAGCTCTCACTTTTTCTCCATTAAGAATATTCATGGTGGGTTTTTCATAGATGGCTTGGATGATATTGAGGTATATACCCTCTATCCCTACACTTTGAAGAGTTTTGATCAGGAAAGGATGCTGTACTTTGTCAAATGTTTTTTTAGCATCTATTGAGAGGACCATATGGTTCTTGTTCTTTCGTTTATTAATGTATTGTATCAAATTGATTGATTTGAGGATGTTGAACCAACCTTGCAGCCCTGGAATAAACCCCACTTGGTCGTGGTGAATAATCCTTTTAATATACTGTTGGATCCTATTGACTAGTATTTTGGTGAGAATTTTCGCATCTGTGTTCATCGAGGATATTCGTCTGTAATTCTCTTTTTTGATGGGATCCTTGTCTGGTTTTGGGGTCAAAGTGATGCTGTCCTCATAAAATGAGTTTGGAAGTTTTCCTTCCATTTCTAGTTTTTGGAACAGTTTCAGGAGAATAGGTATTAATCCTTCTTTAAATGTTTGTTAGAATTCCCCTGGGATGCTCTTTGGCACTGGGCTCTTGTTTCTTGGGAGATTTTTGATGACTGCTTCAATCTCCTTACTGATTATAGGCTTGTTCAGATTTTCTATTTCTTCCTGATTCAGTTGTGGTAGTTTACATGTCTCTAGGAATGCATCCATTTCTTCGAGATTGTCAACTTTGTTGGCATAGAGTTGTTCATAATATGTTTTTAAAATTGTTTGTATTTCTTTGGTGTTGGTTGTGATCTCTCTTCTTTCATTCATGATTTTATTTATTTGGGGTCTTTCTCTTTTCTTTTCTTTTTTTTATCATTTTTTAAAATTTATTTTCAGCATAACAGTATTCATTGTTTTTGTACAACACCCAGTGCTCCATGCAATCCATACCCTCTCTAATACCCACCACCTGGTTCCCCGACCTCCCACCCCCCCACCTCTTCAAACCCTTCAGATTGTTTTTCGGAGTCCATAGTGTCTCATTCTTCACCTCCCCTTCCAATTTCCCCCAACTCCCTTCTCCTAACTCCCCATGTCCTCCATGATATTTGTTATGCTCCACAAATAAGTGAAACCTTATGATAATTGACTCTCTCTGCTTGACTTATTTCACTCAGCATAATCTCTTCCAGTCCCGTCCATGTTGCTACAAAAGTTGGGTATTCATCCTTTCTGATGGAGGCATAATACTCCATAGTGTATATGGACCACATCTTCTTTATCCATTCATCCGTTGAAGGGCATCTTGGTTCTTTCCACGGTTTGGCAACCATGGCCATTGCTGCTATAAACATTGGGGTATAGAGGGCCCTTCTTTTCACTACATCTGTATCTTTGGGGTAAATACCCAGTAGTGCAATGGTAGGGTCAGAGGGAAGTTCTATTTTTAATTTATTGAGGAATCTCCACACTGTTCTCCAAAGAAGCTGCACCAACTTGCATTCCCACCAAGAGTGTAAGAGGGTTCCCCTTTCTCCACATCCCCCCCCCCAATACATGTTGTTTCCTGTCTTGCTAATTTTGGCCATTCTAACTGGTGTAAGGTGATATCTCAATGTGGTTTTATTTTGAATCTCCCTGATGGCTAGTGATGATGAACATTTTTTCATGTGTCTGATAGCCATTTGTATGTCTTCATTGGAGAAGTGTCTGTTCATATCTTCTGCCCATTTTTTGATATGATTATCTGTTTTGTGTGTGTTGAGTTTGAGGAGTTCTTTATAGATCCTGGATATCAATCTTTTGTCTGTACTGTCATTTGCAAATATCTTCTCCCATTCTGTGGGTTGCCTCTTTGTTTTCTTGACTGTTTCCTTTGCTGTGCAGAAGCTTTTGATCTTGATGAAGTCCCAAAAGTTTATTTTGGCTATTGTTTCCTTTGCCTTTGGAGACATATCTTGAAAGAAGTTGCTGTGGCTGATATCGAAGAGATTACTGCCTATGTGCTCCCCTAGGATTCTGATGGATTCCTGTCTCATGAGATTGAAGCAGTGATCTAAAAACTCCCAAAAAACAAGAGCCCAGGACCTGACGGATTCCCTGGGGAATTCTACCAATCTTTCAAAGAAGAAATAACACCTATTCTCCTGAAGCTGTTTCAAAAAATTGAAGCAGAAGGAAAACTTCCAGACTCTTTCTATGAAGCCAGCATTACCCTGGTCCCCAAACCAGGCAAAGACCCTACCAAAAAGGAGAATTTCAGACCAATATCAGTGATGAATATGGATGCTAAGATTCTCAACAAGATCCTAGCAAACAGGATCCAACAGCACATTAAAAAGATTATCCACCATGACCAGGTGGGATTCATTCCTGGGCTACAAGGATGGTTCAACATTCGCAAATCAATCAATGTGATAGAACAAATTAATATGAGAAGAGAGAAGAACCACATGGTCCTCTCAATTGATGCAGAAAATGCATTTGACAAAATCCAGCATCCGTTCCTGATTAAAACCCTTCAAAGTATAGGGATAGAGGGAATATTCCTGAACTTCATCAAATCTATCTATGAAAAACCCCACAGCAAATATCATCCTCAATGGGAAAAAGCTTGCAGCCTTCCCGTTGAGATCAGGAACACGACAAGGATGCCCACTCTCACCACTCTTGTTCAACATAGTACTAGTAGTCCTAGCAACAGCAATCAGACAACAAAGAGAAATAAAAGGTATCTAAATTGGCAATGAAGAAGTCAAACTCTCTCTCTTCACAGATGACATGATTCTTTATATGAAAAACCCAAAAGACTCCACCCTCAAACTACTAGAACTCATACAGCAATTCAGTAACATGGCAAGATACAAAGTCAATGTACAGAAATCAGTGGCTTTCTTATACACTAACAATGAAAATACAGAAAGGGAAATTAGAGAATCAATTCCATTTACTATAGCACCAAGAACCATAAAATACCTGGGAATAAACCTCACCAAAGAGGTAAAGGATCTGTACTCGAGGAACTACAGAACACTCATGAAAGAAATTGAAGAAGACACAAAAAGATGGAAGACCATTCCATGTTCTTGGATCAGAAGAATAAACATTGTTAAAATGTCTATACTGCCTAGAGCAATCTATACTTTTAATGCCATTCCGATCAAAATTCCACCAGTATTCTTCAAAGAGCTGGAGCAAATAATCCAAAAATTTGTATGGAACCAGAAGAGACCCTGAATCGCTAAGGAAATGTTGAAAAACAAAAACAAAACTGGGGGCATCACATTGCCTGATTTCAAGCTTTACTACATAGCTGTGATCACCAAGACAGCATGATATTGGCATAAAAACAGACACATAGACCAGTGGAACAGAATAGAGAGCCCAGATATGGACCCTCAACCCTATGGTCAGTTAATCTTCGATAAAACAGGAAAAAATATACAGTGGAAAAAAGACAGTCTCTTCAATAAATGGTGCTGGGAAAACTGGGCAGCTATATGTAGAAGAATGAAACTCGACCATTCTCTTACACCATACACAAAGCTCAACTCAAAATGGATAAAAGATCACTTTTCTTTTTGATAAGTCTGGCCAGGGGTTTATCAATCTTATTAATTATTTCAAAGAACCAGGTCCTAGATTCGTTGATTTGTTCTAGTGGTTTTTTGGTTTCTATTTCGTTGATTTCTGTTCTGGTCTTAGTTATTTCTCTTCTCCTGCTGGGTTTAGGCTTTCTCTGTTGTTCTTTCTCTAGCTCCTTTAAGTGTAGGGTTAGGTTGTGTATTTGAGACCGTTCTTGTTTCTTGAGAACACCTTGTACCACTATATATTTTCCTCTCAGGACTGCCTTTGCTGTGTCCCACAGATTTTGAACCATTGTGTTTTCATTATCATTTGTTTCCATTAATTTTTAAAAATTCTTCTTTAATTTCCTGGTTGACACATTCATTCTTTAGAAGGATGCTGTTTAGTCCTCATGTATTTGGATTCATTCCAACTTTCCTCTTGTATTTGAGTTCTAGCTTCAGAGCATTGTGGTCTGAAAATATGTAGGGAATGATCCCAATCTTTTGATACCGGTTGAGACCTGATTTAGGATTGAGGATGTGATCTATTCTGGAGAATGTTCCATGTGCACTAGAGAAGAATGTGTATTCTGTTGTATGGGATGAAATGTCCTGAATATATCATCTATGATGTCCATCTGGTCCAGTGTGTCATTTAAGGCCTTTATTTCCTTGTTGATCTTTTGCTTGGATGATCTGTCCATTTCAGTGAGGGGAGTGTTAAAGTCCCCTACGATTATTGTATTATTGTCGATGTGTTTTTTTTTTATTTTGTTATTAATTGGTTTATATAGTTGGCTGCTCCCATGTTAGGGGCATAGATATTTTAATTGTTAGATCTTCTTGTTGTACAGACCCTTTGAGTATAATATAGTGTCCTTCCTCATCTCTTGTTATAGTCTTTGGCTTAAAGTCTAATTGATCTGATATAAGGATTGCCACCCCAGCTTTCTTCTGATGTCCATTAGCATGGTAAACTCTTTTCCACCCCCTCACTTTAAATCTGGAGGTGTCTTTGGGTCTAAAATGAGTTTCTTGCAGACAACATATTGATGGGTTTTGTTTTTTTATCCATTCTGATATCCTGTGTCTTTTGATTGGGGCCTTTACCCCATTAACATTCAGGGTAACTATTGAGAGATATGAATTTAGTACCATTGTGTTGCCTTTAAGGTGACTGTTACTGTGTATTGTCTCTGTTCCTTTCTGATCTACTACTTTAAGGGTCTCTCTTTGCTTAGAGGACCCCTTTCAATATTTCCTGTAGAGCTGGCTTGGTGTTTGCAAATTCTTCCAGTTTTTGTTTGTCCTGGAAGCTTTTAATCTCTCCTTCTATTTTCAGTGATAGTGTAGCTGGATATAGTATTCTTGGCTGCATGTTTTTCTCGTTTAGTGCTCTGAATATATCAGGCCAGTTCTTTCTGGCCTGCCAGGTCTCTGTGGATAAGTCCACTGCCAATCTAATATTTTTACCATTGTATCTTACAGATTTCTTTTCCCAGGCTGCTTTCAGGATTTTTTCTTTGTCGCAAAGACCTGTAAATTTTATTATTAGGTGACGGGGTGTGGTCCTATTCTTATTGATTTTGAGGGGGGTTTTATGCACCTCCTGGATTTTGATGCTTGTTCCCTTTGCCATATTAGGGCAATTCTCTCCAACAATTCTCTCCAATATGCCTTCTGCTCCCCTCTCTCTTTTTTCTTCTTCTGGAATCCCAATTATTCTAATGTTGTTTTGTCTTATGGTGTCACTCATCTCTCGAATTCTACCCTCGTGGTCCAGTATTCGTTTGTCTCTCTTTTGCTCAGCTTCTTTATGCTCTGTCATTTGGTCTTCTATATCACTAATTCTTTCTTCTGCCTCATTTATCCTAGCAGTAAGAGTCTCCATTTTTTATTGCACCTCATTAATAACTTTTTTTATTTCAATTTGGTTAGATTTTAGTTCTTTTTTTTTCTCCAGAAAGTGCTTTTATATCTCCCAAGAGGGTTTCTCTAATATCTTCCATGCCTTTTTCGAGCCTGGTTAGAACCTTGACAATCGTCATTCTGAACTCTACATCTGACATATTACCAATGTTTGTATTGATTAGGTCCCTAGCCTTCGGTATTGCCTTGTTCTTTTTTTTGTGGTTAGTTTTTCTGCCTTGTCTTTTTGTCCAGATAAGAATATGTGAAGGAGCAAATAAAATACTAAAAGGGTGGCAAAGACCTCAGGAAAATGCACTTTAACCAAATCAGAAGAGACTCCAAATCATGGGTGGGGGCGGGGAGAAAGGGGATAAAAATAAGTTCAGAAAAAAAATTAAAAAAAGAAAACAAATAAAGAAAAATATAAAAAAGAAAAATATATATATATTAGACTGGTGTCTAGAACAGGGTCACCCACTTAATTTTGGTAGTATTTTGGTCTCTTAGAAGAAACTACCTCCCAAAATTTTAAAGAATGAAAAAAATATATAAGGGTAAAAACAGTGAAGGGATGGAATATGCCTATAAAATGAGAAAAAATTTTTTTTTAATTTCTAAAAAAGGAGTTGATAAAGTAAGTTGGTTGGGAGAATAAAGAAAAGGAAAGTGGAAAGATTTTGCTCAGGCTGGAGACTAGAACAAGCCCAGAGCTAGATTTATGGTATATTTTGATCTATTAGAAGAAGTTGTACCCCAATTTTTTTAGAAGGAAAAACCCTATGTATATACAAAAAAATAAAGTTAGATACAATGAAAGATAAAATATGACTATAATAATGACAGTTCAAAAAAGATTATTTTTTTAATGAAAGGTATTTTTAAGATAAACTAGTTAAAAAACGTTAAAAAAGGAAAGGGTAAAAGTTAAAAAAAATTTAGAAGAAGAAAAAAAATTAAAAAAAAATTAACTGCAAGACTAAAGAATCATAGGGAGAAAGCCATGAATTCCATGCTTTGCTCTCTCCTCCCCTGGAATTCCACTGTTCTCCTTGGTAAGTGAACTTGGTCTTGGCTGGATTTCTTGTTGATCTTGGGGGAGGGGTCTGTTGTAGTGATTCTCAAGTGTCTTTGCCCCAGGCGGAATTGCACCACCCTTACTGGGGCCGGACTAAGTAATCTGCTCGGGTTTGCTTTTGGGAGCTTTTGTTCCCTGAATGCTTTCCATAGAGTTCCAGAGGATGGGAATGATAATGGCGGCCTCCCAATCTTTGGCCTGGAGGAGCCAAGAGTTGGGGGCCCCACTCCTCAGTGCTCCCTCAGAGAAAAGTGCTCAATCACTCCTGTCTCCCTGGCTTCTGGCTGTGCTCCCAGTTCACCCAGCCTATGACAAGTTCAAGGTAACACAGGAGCCAAGAGCTCACTCCTCAGCTCTGTCTCTGTAGCTGGTTTCCCTGCTCTAATACCTGCAAGCTCTGCGACACTCAGACACCCCCGATCCTTCTGTGACCCTGCGGGACCTGGGGCCATGCTGTCCCCACGTGGGCTTCACCCTGGTTTAGCCTCTGGAGTGATGTCCCTCAGTGGAGCAGACTTTTACCAGTTCTGATTTTGTGCTCTGTTGCTCCGCCGTTTGCCAGGAGCCGGCCCCTCCCCACTTCGGTCTATCTTCCCGTCACTTTGGATTCACTTCTCCACCATCCTACCTTTCAGAAAGTGGTTGATTTTCTGTTTCTAGAATTGTTGCTTTTCTTCTCTTTGGTCTCCTGTTGGATTTGCAGGTGTTCGCAATGGATTGATAAGCTATCTAGCTAATCTCCTACTACTTGATGTAGTCTCAGCCTGCTACTCCTCTGCCATCTTGACTCCTCCTCCTATCTTTATATATCTTTATTGTGAATTATAGTTCCAATATCTTATGTCAATACTGATTGGGTCCCTAGCAGTCAGTACTGCATCTTGTTCTCTTTTTTGAGGTGGGTTTTTCTGTCTTGCCATTCTGTCCAGGAGGAATAGGAGAAAAAGAGTCAAAATACTAAGATGTCAACAACACCACAAGCAAATCAGAAGAGACCCAAAACTTAAAAAAATTTTTTTTTGAAAAAAAAAAAGAAAGGGAATATAATCAGACAGATGAACAGAATATAACAATACACAAGATCTTATGTGTATTTTGGTCTGTTTGTTAGAAAACTAGATCACAAAATTGTAAAGAAAAACTTATACATATATGAAAATTAAACTAAACACCTTGAAAGGATAGAATGTAAGTGTAAAAATGAAAATTAAAAGACAAAGAGAAAAAAAAATAAAGAAGGAGTATAAACAGGAACAGAACAGAGTAATACACTATGTCCTGAGTCTATTTTGGTCTGCTTGTTAGAAGACACTATATCCCAAAATTGTAATGAAAGAAAAACTTATATATATATGCAAAAATAAAATTAATTACATTGAAGGATAGAATGAAACTGTAAAGATGCAAATTTTAAAATATTTTAACAAAAAAAAAAGAGAGAGAGAGAGAGAGAGAGAGAGAGAATATGGTCAGACAGGTGTAGAGAATAGAGCAATACACTCGATTCTGGGAGTATTTTGGTTTGTTTGTTTGAAGAAACTGCATCCTAAAATTGTATAGGAAGAAAAACTTTATTTGAAAGGGTAGAATATAAGTATAAAAAGAAAATTTAAAAACATTTAAAAAAAGATTTGATAAAATAAGAAATTGATTTAAAAAGGAAAGAGAAAAAAATTAAAATTGAAATATTAAGGAATCTTTGGGGGAAAAACACACACACACACACACACACCATGAATTCTATATACTATTTTCCCCCAGAGGAGTTTTGCAGTTCTGTGTGATCTGTAAATTTGGTCTTTGGTCAGATGTTTACACTGATCTATAGGAGAGGCCTGTTGTGCTGATTCTCCGGGTGTCTTTGCCCTTGGCAGAATTGTTACACCCTTGCCAGGGGGCCAGGCTAAATAATCTGCTCCAGTTTTCTCTACTAGGCTTTTGTTCCTTGAAGGTTTTCCATGCAACTTAGAGGATAAGAATGAAGATGATGGCCTCCCAATTCCCAGCCCTGGAGCCAAAAGCTTAGGGTCCCAGTCCTTGATGAGCCCTCAGAGAAAAACAGTCAAACACTCCTATCTCCTTGGTCTCTGGCCACACTCCATGTTCAACCAGGTTCTGACTGAGCATTTCTATCTCAGGCACATGACCCCATTTTAAGTCTTCAAATCCTGCAGACTTCTGGGGCTCACACCCACACTACATCTTGGTGCAGGGGGTGATTCTTGTGGTTCTGCCACTTGCTGGGCCCCTGCTTGGAGAGTGGCCACTGGACCATGGCACAGTTCACAGTTTATGGCAACACCACACTGATAGCCAACTCCTAGACTTGCTGATTGCAACTGGCCTCCTTGGTCAGATGCCTGGAACTCTGCTGCATTCAAGCACCCCTGGTATTCTGTGACCCTGGGCATCCTGAAACCACACTGTCTCACTTAGGATTCTATCCTGCTTTGTCACTTGAGCATCTTTTTGGCAAGGATATGCCTCAGCAGGGCAGACTTTTAAAAGTTCCAGTTTTGGGGACACCTGGGTGGCTCAGTTGGTTAAGCAGCTGCCTTCGGCTCAGATCATGATCCCAGCGTCCTGGGATCGAGTCCCACACGGGCTCCCTGCTCAGCAGGGAGCCTGCTTCTCCCTCAGTCTCTGCCTGCCACTCTGTCTGCCTGTGCTCACTCTCTCTGACAATTAAATAAATAAAATCTTAAAAAAAAATAAATAAAAGTTCCAGTTTTGTAATCCACTGCTATATCACTTCCCAATACTGACTAATGGAGGATCCCCCACCCCGCCAATGGTCTATCTTCCCATATATCTCCTTAGATTCACTTATACATATGTCCTACTTTGCAGAAAGTGGCTGCTTTTTTTTTTTTTTTTTTTTTTGTAGAGTTGCAGCTATTCTTTTTTAGATCTCAAGTTGAGTTCACAGATGTTCAGAATGATTTAATAGCTATCTCGCTGAATTCCTGGGACCAGATGAAACAAAGGTTCTTACTCCTTGCCATCTTGGACCAGATAATTTTTTTTTTAAATGTGCTTTATGAAAGTCCCCATAGCTCTAGGTTCTTAACCTTCCTTCTTTACCTTCAAATCTGCCTCACTTCATAAAATATTTTCTACCATTTTAATTTTTTCCACTTTTTGAGACATCTTTCATCCTACTCACATGGATGGAAATCTCTGGAGGATCCCTACTTTTCTCAGGAACACATTTTACCAATCTTGGGTAGTTCAGTCCAGAATAACAGTAACTGCAGCCTGTATAATCCCAAACCTCTCATGCCAAATATCTCCTGCCTTTCACACCAAGTGTTTCCTGCATAAATTTTATTTTATGCTGTGTAGGTTTTGTCTGCACAGCATAAAAGGAAGCAAACAAGAATACACAACTAAAATTTTATTTTAGAACATTATAAAAGTAATTGAGAGCAGAGATTCTTAATATGAATTTTATGGGATTTTATAAGAATATATTAGAAACAGCGTAATCTAAACATTTGGAGGACTAACATTGTCATTTGTCTTAATTTCTGCAATTTCAGTTGTGATGACACATTAAATGGTTTGTGGCTATTATAGAACCATTTTATTTAGAATTCCTGCATCTTGACTGTGAGAAAATAGTGTTTGTCTTTACCCAAGACCAAGTGAAATTTTTAGAAAAATGTTATTCTTTCACTAAAATATGGTAGTGGAAGTTAGGTTTATGATTCTTGACTTTAAGCAGTCTTTAGGGTTGAGGAGGAAGATGTTCTTTTATAGTAAAAGTTAAAATGAAATTTCTCTATAGAACAATACCTTGACACTTCAGAATTCTCCTTGTTCAGAAATATCTTATTTTATTTTCCTCAACCTTCCAAAATAATTTGAAAGAAAAGAAAAAGAAAAAATTTGACTCAGAGTTTTTGATGCATTGGGACATTTTTCATTAACTCTTTTTTCCACTCACTGATGAGCATTGCAATCCCTGGAAGATATTGCATCAAATTATCTTTGAAACAGTTATGAAGTATTCACTTTGCCAATAGATGGGGAATACAGAAGGTGGGGAAAGAGAGACTATCTTTGTGGGCTTCTCCACAAAGGACAACATGGTGTCATCTTTATACCAGCATTGGCCAAACATGTGGTTCTTGACATTTTGCTCAGGGATTTGCCTATATGGTGCAAAATGAAGCAGACAGGAATAAACAACTAAAAATTTATTTTAAAAATTATAAAGATGATTTAGTACAGAAATTCTCAATCTGATGTTTATGGAATTCTGACTATGTGTGGGACTTCCTGATAAACTCCTTACATTTTTCTTTGTAGAGGGTCTATATATTTTATTAGATATTCAAGTGCAATTCAAGAGTCTCAAAGTGTTAATATGTATTGATGATATGTATCACAATTTATTCATACAAAATTAAGTAGATTATTATGAAATATACATTTTACCTACTCTGTGTAGCATATTTTCTCTCTGGTAACTGTCTTCATTTGGGATTCACAAATGGAGAGCCTATGAAGATGATTTGAGTAAATGTGTATTGTCTTGAAAGGTGATCAGTGAAGTAGGTGAGGGAATTGGGAGAGTGAGACAGGAAGGATGAAAAGCCAAATGAAAGGTTTATTGTCAAGGGCACTTTATGGGTAACACATAAGTGCTTGACTCTGTAAGAACTTATAGAGAAATATAAAAAATCTTTTTCTGCATTGTTCATCCTAATAATAGAGACTGGAACATTTGACTACTGACTTCCATCATCCCTAAAAATTGAAAATTGTCCTCAGAGGTATTAAATTCATCTACCATACTGCCTTTCCAAGTTGTAGCCACTGGAAGGATGAAGGCTTATAGTCATAGAAAGCCTCAATGCAGAAAAGCAGTGAGCCACAGAGCATGCTAGTGATGAGGTATTGTTCACATGTTCAGAATTGTCTGCTACCCCTGTAGATGAAGTACAAGGTGGACCAAAGAGCATGTGACATGGGGAACAAAAAGCATCACCTCAATAATCAAATGGATATATCTGATTATTAAAAAATAATAAATATATTAATAAAATATGTAATAAAACATAGAAATACTGGAGATTACATATGAGAAACATCTATGGTGTGGATATGTGCACTTCAAATTAACTTTCTCCATTCATTGGAGACCACTTATGTGAGATGACCAGTTAGTCTTATAACCAACAAGTTTTTTTATGAAGATTGTGGATGATAGTGCTGAAAGGTATAGGTAGGTACGTTCAACAATGGAATGAAAAATTAGAATAAAATATTTCAGTTTGCCATATTCCCAGATTTATAATATATGTTATTTATCTATCTGTATCAGTATCTATCTATCTATCTATCTATTGAGAGAGAGAGAGAGACAATACATATATCCTACAAAGACAGGTGGAATTTTTTCCTGTCCAATTCAATTTGCTTATTCTTTCATCCCAAATGGAGTGATGTTAGAAAAACATAAAGCAGTCTTGATTGTGAGCAGGCTCTTGGTTTAATATTGGTGAATTAAAACAATAAACTTTGGTGACTGTATCTATGATGAATGAGAGAGAATATAATCCTATAGAAATATGTGGCAGTTGTCCACATAACACACAGAGGCATAAGCACATTGTTCTTTAGGCCTTTCTTCTGGCAGATGAAATGTGCTATGTACAGCATAGGAAATATGTTTTTCAGTATCTGTGCCTACTCTAACAGGAAGAAAGTCAGATTTTGTTTACCATCTTGTCTGTATGTAACGCCAGTGCAGCTGCATGTCTTGAATTTGTTTATTCTGAAGTTTGAGAGGAAGAGAGTGTCTAGACAAAAGAATGGTGTGTTAGCTTCTTGCCATTGTCAGTCAAAAGCAACATGTGCTTTGTGCCATGGTGCTGCTGTTAGCTGCATCCCCCTCAGATTATAGTGACATTGTTAAAGTTGTAGATACACCTAGTTCACTCAATGAGAAAAATAGACATTCTGCCCTGTAACAAGAAAGCAAAGAACAAGAACAGTTATAGCTTTAAACATTTAAGAATGTGGATCAAATTATTTCTTTCCCCTTTCTCTTACTGGCACGGACACAAATGTGTAGATAAGTCCAAGAAAAATACAAAACATCCAAATATTATGAACATAAGTCATGTTAGTCTCAAAATCCCTATAAGATACATCATACATAACAGTTGGCTCACGTGTCCTTGAAATGAAAACTAAAATGTTGAGCAGCTTTTCATATTCTATGAAAAAGATTATCCAAAGGTGTTGAGTATTATTAAAAAAAAATAATTTAGGTGTTTTGTTCGGTTAGAATTCAACTGGAAGTTTTCCTGTACCTCCCTTCCCAGCTTTTTGATGGCTCAGGTTTTTGTTTTTATTTTTTTTAAATAGATTTCAGATTATAGTTTTATATTCAGATACTCTTTTTAAGAATAACATGTGAAAACAAAACTGCTTTATAAATTCTGGGCAACAACTTTCTTCAAAAATAACTTTGTTCCATGTAACATGTACCATAGCAAATGATGAAGATTACCTGTTTTTACATTTTATCCATTTGTAAGTTTCTCCATATGATAGTGAATGTAGGCAATGTATATATAGGAGAGATATAATTTTTATTCCACTGTTCATTGTTATATCTATGAACTTACTTCCTTAAATGTTAGGAAAATGTTTCTCAAAATAATCTAAAAGTTAACTTACCTATTATTGTTTGAATGTATGGTAAGAAATTCATATTCAAGAATCACTTTGGGAAAGGTGTGTGACCAAGGTATTAGGATCCAAAGGAATTAATGTATAATAGAATGGTAAATAGGCAATTCTTCTTTATGTTAATATGACTGAAAAAATATGAAAAACAGGATGGATGGTTAGAATGTCTTCCTAAGGGAAATTGTGTCACAGGTGGTGAGACAGACTGTTACAAAGTCTCGGTACCTAGAGATCTTTTGGGAGCCACCTCAGAAATATACACTGAATTTATTTACTTCCTTCCATCTTGGCCTGCCTTCTTTTTTTTTTTTTTTTTTTTTTTTTTTAACAATAACCACAGACAGAGATCACAAGTAGGCAAAGAAGCAGGCAGAGAGAGAGAGAGAGGAGGAAGCAAGGCTCCCTGCTGAGCAGAGAGCCCGATGCGGTGCTCGATCCCAGGACACTGGGATCATGACCTGAGCCGAAGGCAGAGGCTTTAACCCACTGAACCACCCAGGTGCCCCTTGGCCTGCCTTCTTTAAAGTTCAAACTACTCTGGTTACTTCCATGAACTACTTGAAATTGTCTCATAGCTTTTACTGATGCAACCCTATGGTCCAAGCAGTCAAAATGTGCTTTTAAAAATTAGATTACTTACGTGTTGAAAGAGCAGAAGTCCATAGGGTGCTGGTGAATAAAACAAATAAACAGTTTTTTTCCCTGTTCCAAACATATGTGTACATAAGACACCTCCCAACACACACAGCACACTCCAAGATACCTGGTTCTTTTTCTTTTTTTTTTAAGATTTTATTTATTGATTTGACAGACAGAGATCACAAGTAGGCAGAGAGGCAGGCAGAGAGAGAGGAAGGGAAGCAGGCTCCCTGCCGAGCAGAGAGCCCAATGCGGGGCTCAATGCGGAGCTCAATCCCAGGACTCTGGGATCATGACCTGAGCTGAAGGCAGAGGCTTTAACCCACTGAGCCACCCAGGCACCCCAATACCTGGTTCCTTAAATTCTTCTTCAACTGGATATGTCCTATATCTTGAATCAAGTTTAGATTAGGTTTCATATTTTTGGGTCACAATTAGATGAGAGAATGTCAATTTTAATCATAAGAATTATTAAGTGTGGTTATCAAAATGGCCAGTAAAAAGTCAAAGCTGTATTTTTAAAAAGACTCTTTTCTCGCTCATCTTGGGTTTGCTTCATGCAACAAGCAGCAGCATGGGACATGGAAGGGATCTTCTCTGTCTTGCCTTCTGTGGCTCTACTTCCTTTCCTCTCCCCACCCCGAGCTAGACTATCTTTGGATCCTCTAGGTTTTTATCAAGGTAAGGAAGAGAAGCATTAAGTAGGAGAGACCTGACTTCACTGACAACATTGTAACTTATTCTAGCTACTTTCGTTGTAGGATTTAGATCTTACTCTTTAGTAGAGCACTTTGGAAGTTTCTCAGAAATGTCCTTACTGAAAAAATCTGATTATAATTCTTCTGACATGAGCAATTATATTTTTCCTTCCATTTGTTCCTTAAGAATCATAACCTTAAGATCTGGGCAAACTGGCACTGATTTACCTTATTGGGTTCTTATCACACCTCCAGCTTAATACTTTTTAAAACAATAGTAGACTGGCTATTCTCCCAAGAAACAGTCACACATATTTTGCTCCCCTGTCTGTGGAAGGACAGAACAATTTTCATCCACCAGGAAGCATTAGTTACTTAGCAGCAAGAACAATTACTGACAACAGAATCTAAAGAAATTCTTTCTCTTTCTTATCTTTTCAACATCAATCCATTTGTTTCCCTAAATGTGTGTTGGCTTTGAGAGGTAAAACTGTTTTCTATCATTTCTTCCAAGTCCCAAATAAGTGGGAAAAACACCTAACTTTCAAAGAAGGAGTTCTCGGAGATATATTATATCATTCTTGACTTAAGGCTTCATTCAAACTATGGCATTTTACTATACTGGTAGATATAGAAATCATACACTTGAAAGAAAAATCATTTAAGAATAGGTCTGCAGGGGTGCCTGGGTGGCTCCCAGTGTCCTGGGATCAAGCCCCACATCAGGCTCTCTGCTCAGCAGAGAGCCTGCTTCCCTTCCTCTCTGCCTGCCTCTCTGCCTAGTTGTAATCTGTCAAATAAATAATAAATAAAATCTTAAAAAAAAAAAGATTACGTCTGCATTTGAGTAAAAAAGGCTCAAGATATCTGTAGCCTAAATAAGAAAGAATTTTGTTTTTATCTCAGGTAATAGTAGAAAGGTAAGGTCCAAGCTAATTATGACTCTGCTCTCACAAAACCCTCTGCACCTTCCTTTGTTCTGTCTCATTATAAAGTGGATGACTTCCAAATTTCAGATCACTGTGATGAAGTTCTAGAACATAGGTGAGGTTCGGTGGGGTGAGGTCCAGAGCCGATGACCAAGATAGAAGGCTTGAGACATTTTTGGTGCAAAATGGTGGTTTATTAAAGCATGGGGACAGGATCCATGGACAGGGAGAGCTGCTGCCCCAGGTTGTGAGGGATGGCAAGTTATGTACCATGTGGTTGGGGGGAGGTAAAGGAAAGGGAGGTTTCAACAGAACTTTCATATGCTAAAGAGGGCCTAAAAGGTACTGGATACTGGACATCTTGGGGCATTGATCAAGGTTGTCTTTCCCTTTTAGCAAGCCATTAACATCAAGATAGTTGGGAAATTCCTAAAGAATGTCACATTTGTCCCACCCAGGAGTGGTTGGGGTGAGGGGGAGATTGCTAGGTGTCAGCCTTTTGCTTTGTCCTCAGCCAGCCTTCTGCTCCCACATCAACTACATGGTGAAGGATGGCTTCTACAGCTCTAGTTATTACATTCATGTTCCAGGAAGCAGGAGAGAAAATGAAACTGAAAAATCAAAAGGTGCAGCAGACATGAAACATTTATTTTTTTAAGGAAGTTACTTGAATGACCAGTTGATGCAGCAGTTTATAATCCCATTGGTGCAAACTTCTTTGCCAAATACAGCCAATCCCATTGGCTGTATTTAGCTGCCAGAGAGACTGATAAATCTATCCCCTTAACCTTTGGGTGGTTATGTATTCTCTCACTATGAAGTATAAAAGTACATAGGTGGCATTTAGGGAGTCTCTTCCCAACTTCCTGTAGCTTATAGAACCTGCCAACCTTTTCAAACTCATTGGATTTTTCCCCTTTTTACTGTGCTTCAGTCATGTAGTAATTTTTTTTTTAATGTAGTAATATTTTTGTTTCTTGAATATTCCAGGCTCATCTCTAACTCCCATTTTGGCACTTGTGCTTCTTTCAACCCAGAACTTTCTTTTCTCAGAATTTCTCTTTGATAACTCTATTCTCTTACATCCTCAATAATGCTTTCTCCAACGAGTTTATAAGTCAGGAAGTACTTTTCTCCCTACCCAATCATTCCTTTTTAATATGTCTTCTTGTATGCAGAGTAGGTATGTCATTGTCTGAAATTATTTATTTGCTTATTTCTTACCTGTCTCCACATAATAGCTGCAGAAGGTGGTGTCTTCTTATCATTTAATCTTCAGTCCCTACAACTCTGCCAGGCATATAGTAAGTGCTCGATCTTTATTGAATAAATGCATGCATATGCTAATGATTTTAATGTTTCTTTTTTCTCAAATGTAAAGCTGCTGCAAATGCAGGTGATTGTGTCTGAATGCTTTATAAAAATGTTTCTTGGTGGTGCTTATGATTGTTTTTATTCATCCATTACCTCAAAAAGCCCTTCCTTGGGGTGCCTGGGTGGCACAGTCTATTAAGCTCCCAACTCTTGTTTTAGGCTCAGGTCATAATCAGGGTCATGAGATGGAACCCCACATTGTGCTCTGCATGGGGTGTGGAGTCTGCTTAAGTTTCTCTCTCCCTCTTACTCTGCCCATCCTTGCTGCACTCTCTCTCTCTAAAATAAACGAATCCTTAAAAAAAAGCCCCCTTCCTTACCAGCTTATATTTTAACTAAGGCAATCCTAGCATTTGTTAAAATAATTCTTGAAACTAAAATAGTTTTCAAGGAAAAAAAGCTACTATAGTTTACTTTCTTTAAGAAAAGGGCTATATCACCCTGGGAACATTCAGTAATTCTAATTTCCTGCCTTTTTTTTTTTTTTTTTTAACAGTATCTGAACCATAGAATTAATATTCCCACTTAGATAAACCACAGAGAATTGAAATGTCCTAATTTTTGTCCTTATTCAATTAAACTATAATATTTCAAACATTGGTTTAGTTTTATCCTTGTATTACCTAATAGGTAAAAATAGTTCTCTATAGATAATTGTTTAAACTATGATGTCTTATTATTCTTAAAAACATAATTTCTTTTCCCTGAAAACTCCTGAAGTCACAGAATGCCTGGATATATTAGTTAACCCTAAGGGTATTACTTTCCTCCTTTTCAGTAGACCTTCACACAATCTTAGAACAAGAACTGATTATGATCTTTCAATGCCATATTTTGAAGCTTGGACAAGAACAATGCATTTTCCCATTGTGTATCATTCTCCAACTTTTATTTTCTCAAAATAATCACATAAAACTAATTCAAGACGGGCGCCTGGGTGGCTCAGTGGGTTAAGCCGCTGCCTTCGGCTCAGGTCATGATCTCGGGGTCCTGGGATCGAGTCCCGCATCGGGTTCTCTGCTCGGCAGAGATCCTGCTTCCCTCTCTCTCTCTCTCTCTCTCTCTCTGCCTGCCTCTCCATCTACTTGTGATCTCTCTCTGTCAAATAAATAAATAAAAAATCTTAAAAAAAAAAAAACTAATTCAAGACAACCTTAGATATGCAACTACTGACTCTTGGAGCTTTTAATCACCTGAACTGCATTTGCACACTGATTTGCTGAGGATGATTTCTCCAGCTTTTTCTTTTAATATGTTTATAGAAGGGACAGCATTAATTTACATTTTCTGAAATTAGATATTAGGTATTTTTTTTTTAAGATTTTTATTTATTTATTTGTCAGAGAGAGGGAGAGAGAGCAAGCACAGGCAGACAGAATGGCAGGCAGAGGCAGAGGGAGAAGCAGGCTCCCTGATGAGCAAGGAACCCGATGTGGGACTCATTCCCAGGACGCTGGGATCATGACCTGAGCCGAAGGCAGCTGCTTAACCAACTGAGCCACCCAGGCGTCCCAGATATTAGGTATTTTAATGCATGTTTTATAGACTATATATTGAGAAAATATCTCTAAACAATTTGATCATCAGATCATCTCCATGTGTGTTCATTTTTTATATGTATCTAAAATTAATGTATATGTAATGAATTTATGCTGTACATATTCTAAGCACTAACATTTGAGATCAACTTTGCTTTGCTTAATTCACATGTGCTACCATTTGATTTTTTTTTTTTTTTCTATCCAAAAGGTTTACATAAAACTTTCTGGACAGAAATTATAACTTTTATTTTTCTGCATCTTTAGTAATTACCTCCTGCATGTTCTCCTTATCCTTGCCTTGTTGATGCTGTGTTTCTGCCACTTAGAACTAATCTGTACATGAAGAGTTTCTTATTGTGCTTTCCAGCTCTGTACTACCTTAGCCTTTTGTACCACTTTTAACTTTTTTTTTTTAATCTTAAGTTGTGCATTTGTGAGGGTAAGTGTAGATGTGTATAAAAAACTAGTGGGGCATTATTTTAAGATGCTGATCTTTTTCTACTTATGTGTCTTCATAACCCTGTTAGATTACAAATATTTGTTAAATATAACCACATTTTATTTGCTTTTTTTTTTTTTTTTAAATTTTTTATTTTTTCAGCATAACAGTATTCATTATTTTTGCACCACACCCAGTGCTCCATGCAATCCGTGCCCTCTACAATACCCACCACCTGGTGCCCCCAACCTCCCACCCCCCACCCCTTCAAAATTCTCAGATAGTTTTTCAGAGTCCATAGTCTCTCATGGTTCACCTCCCCTTCCAATTTCCCTCAACTCCCTTCTCCTCTCCATCTCCCCTTGTCTTCCATGCTATTTGTTATGCTCCACAAATAAGTGAAACCATATGATAATTGACTCTCTCTGCTTGACTTATTTCACTCAGCATAATCTCTTCCAGTCCCGTCCATGTTGCTACAAAACTTGGGTATTCATCCTTTCTTTTTTCTTTTTTCTTTTTTCTTTTTTTTTTTTTTACAGCTTTATAAACATATATTTTTATCCCCAGGGGTACAGGTCTGCGAATCGCCAGGTTTACACACTTCACAGCATACTACTACTACTACTACACTACTCACCATAGTACATACCCTCCCCAATATCCATAACCCCACCCCCTCTCCCAACCCCCTCCCCCCATCAACCCTCAGTTTGTTTTGTGAGATTAAGAGTCACTTATGGTTTGTCTCCCTCCCAATCCCATCTTGTTTCATTTACTCTTCTCCTACCCCCTCAACCCCCCAGTTGCATCTCCTCTCCCTCATATCAGGGAGATCATATGATAGTTGTCTTTCTCTGATTGACTTATTTCGCTAAGCATGATACCCTCTAATTCCATCCACGTCGTCGCAAATGGCAAGATTTCACTTCTTTTGATGGCTGCATAGTATTCCATTGTGTATATATACCACATCTTCTTTATCCATTCGTCTGTAGATGGACATCTAGGTTCTTTCCATAGTTTGGCTATTGTAGACATTGCTGCTATAAACATTCGGGTGCACGTGCCCCTTCGGATCACTACGTTTGTATCTTTAGGGTAAATACCCAGCAGTGCAATTGCAGGGTCATAGGGTAGTTCTATTTTCAACATTTTGAGGAACCTCCATGCTGTTTTCCAGAGTGGTTGCACCAGCTTGCATTCCCACCAACAGTGTAGGAGGGTTCCCCTTTCTCCGCATCCTCGCCAGCATCTGTCATTTCCTGACTTGTTCATTTTAGCCATTCTGACTGGTGTGAGGTGATATCTCATGGTGGTTTTGATTTGTATTTCCCTGATGCCGAGTGATATGGAGCACTTTTTCATGTGTCTGTTGGCCATCTGGATGTCTTCTTTGCAGAAATGTCTGTTCATGTCCTCTGCCCATTTCTTGATTGGATTATTTGTTCTTTGGGTGTTGAGTTTGCTAAGTTCTTTATAGATTTTGGACACTAGCCCTTTATCTGATATGTCATTTGCAAATATCTTCTCCCATTCTGTCAGTTGTCTTTTGGTTTTGTTCACTGTTTCCTTTGCTGTGCAAAAGCTTTTGATCTTGATAAAATCCCAAAAGTTCATTTTTGCCCTTGCTTCCCTTGCCTTTGGTGATGTTCCTAGGAAGATGTTGCTGCCCAGAAATGGACCCTCGAGTCTATGGTCAACTCATCTTCGACAAAGCAGGAAAGAATGTCCAATGGAACAAAGACAGCCTCTTCAATAAATGGTGTTGGGAAAATTGGACAGCCACATGCAGAAAAATGAAATTGGATCATTTCCTTACACCACACACGAAAATAGACTCAAAATGGATGAAGGATCTCAATGTGAGAAAGGAATCCATCAAAATCCTCGAGGAGAACACAGGCAGCAACCTCTTCGACGTCAGCCGCAGCAACATTTTATTTGCTTTTTATCTGGAAAAATGCCAAATAACTTCATTTGCCTTTAATAAAAATTTGGTAGTACCCATCTAAATATATGTGAAAACTATTTTCCATGAAATTCTTCAGGGTCTGAAAAAGCTATTGTGAGTTCTGTTCCAGACCATTGCAAAAAAGCAAGTCAATTGGATTTTTTGGTTTCCCAGTTCATATAAAAATTATATTTATACTATATTGTAGTCTATTAAGTGTATAATGGCTTTATGTCTAAAAATACCAGTATACCTACCTTCATTTAAAAATATCTTATTGCTAAAAAATGATAACCATCATTTGAGCTCTTAGTGAGTCATAATCACTGATTACAGATATAATAATAATGAATACAACAATATATAAGATTAGTGAACTATGTAATATATACTATAATAATGAAATAAAATATAATACTAAACTTTTAAATTTTGAAATATTGCTAGAATTACTAAAATGTGACACAGACATGAAGTGAGCAAATGCTGTTGGGAAATGGAGCTGAGAAGTGCTTGATGCAGAGATGTCACAAATCTTCAACTTATTAAGAAATATCATATCTTCAGAGTGCAATAAAGTAAAGCACAATAAAACAAGGTATGCCTGTATTATCCAAATCATCATTTCGATAAAGATCACCCTAGTTAAGTCAATTTCTCCTATTATCCCACTTCTTTGCTATCACATTAACCTATTTTATATTCTTCAAAATAAGTATCTATACCTACATTTTGAAATTTAATATATATATGAATAAAATAAATAAAATGTATGAAAAATATATATATTGATATATATGAGTAAAGTAAATAAAAAAACACTTCTTACTTTTAAGCATAGTATTTATTACCTGTTTTATAACTAAGAATACCAAGAAGCTCACTCAAGTGAAAAGGTAGTTGAGTGTGGGACCTTACAACTGTAGAAAATAGGGAAACCACTGTGGGTCTGGAAATTCCTCTTTGAAGAAGAATATGATACTCAAAGGGTTGTAAACTAAAGAAAACAACTGGTATTAGGAATCTCACTAGTCATACGAAGAACATTCCAACACCAGTAGAGGTACAGCATCCAAAAAAAATGAAATATTTCAAAATCCACATACAGGGAGGTGATCAGTATCAGAAAATTTTGTCAGCAGTTAGCAGGAACCATCAAAGTGGATTACCAGATGCTTAGAGCTATGACATTAATCAAGTAAACCAGCTCAATTATAATAAATGAAATAAAAACCAACCAACCAAACAAAAATATGCTGCTATTCCTAAGGCAAGAGGTAAGAATTGAGGTTGCGGGAATAAGTTAAACATTGATTTCTTAGACTAGATTATCAGGGGAATAGTGGAAATAGCTAGAGTCCAGATACAGACATCTCAGAATTAGTCTGGAATACCTATGAATTACCCGCTAGGGATTATAATAGATCCTATTGTCCCAAATAACTCACTTAAGAAGATAAAACTGAAGGAGATGCCTGGGCGTCTCCATAGGTTAAGCATCTGCCGTTGGCTCAGGTTATGATCCCAGGGTCCTAAGATCTAATCCCACGCCTGGCTCCCAGCTCAGCAGGGAGCCTGCTTCTCTTTCTGTCTGCTTCTCCCACTACTTGTTCTCTCTCTTTCTGAGAAATAAATAGAATAAAATAAAATAAAATAAAATAAAGTAAAATAAAAAAGCTGAGGGAGAAAAAGGCAATAGATTTGAAAAACTGGCAAAGGCTAACATAATTAAAAATATATTTACTAAGATATTTTGTACATTATTTGAATCATGAACTATCTTGTAAATATATAACCAAAGAAATTAGTATAATATCTAAATAAGCTTAAAACATGGTTCTATCTCTTTATTGATTTTTTCTATATCTGAGTAGCTCTACTTTACTTTAAACTGAATACATTTAAAACTTTAAAGAGTTTTACCTAAAAATTTATAACAGTAAGTGAAAAATCTACAAGAAATATGATCAATTAAATGTAGCTGTACAGTAGTTCTATTTCTAATTTTTTGAGGACCCTCCATACTGTTTTCCACAGTGAATGTACCAGTTTGCATTCTCACCAACGCTGCAACTCCCCTATGATCCCGCAATTATTCTACTAGGTATTTATTTACTCAAAGAATACAAAAGTACAAATTCAAAGGGATACATCCACCCTGAAGTTTATAGGAGCACTATCCATGATAGTCAAGATATGGAAGCAGCCTAAGTGTCCCCTGTCGATGAATGGATAAAGAAAATGTGGTGTGTGTATATATGTGTATGTATATTCTTCAAAATAGGTATCTGTACCTACATTTTGAAATTTGATATAGTGTGAATATATATTAATAAAGTAAATAAGAAAATAGTTTATACTTTTAAGCATAGTATTTATTGCATATATTGGATAAATGGAATACTACTCAGCCATATAAAAGAATGAAATTTTGCCATTTGCAATGACATAGGTGGAGGTAGAGAGTATTATGCCAAACAAAGTAAGTCAGTTACGGAAAAAAAAAAATGCTATATGAGTTCACTCATGTTAGAACAAAGCAAAAGAAAAAAATAAAGAGGCAAACCAAGAAACAGACTCAACTATAGAGAACACCCTGATGGTTACCAGAAGGGAGGTTGGGGGAGAAGGGTTAAATAGATGATGGAGATTAAGAAATGCACTTGTCATGATCACTGGGTATTATATAGAAGTGTTGAGTCACAGGGTGCCTGGGTGGCTCAGTGGGTTAAAGCCTCTGCCTTTGGCTCAGGTCATGATCCCAGGGTCCTGGGATCGAGCCCCACATTGGGCTCTCTGCTCAGCAGGGAGCCTGCTTCCTCCTTTCTCTCTCTCTGCCTGCCTCTCTGCCTACTTGTGATCTCTGTCTGTCAAATAAATAAATAAAATCTTAAAAAAAAAAAGAAGTGTTGAGTCAGACTATACATTTTGTATCTGAAACTAAGATTACACTGTATGCTAACTAACTGGAATTTAAATAAAATTTAAAAAAAATGAAACAAAGCAACTGTGGAAATAAAAATAAAAATATACAGTATCATTGAATTTTAAATAGGTTAATTTTCTCATCAACATTATAACTTTTGCAGCCTGCTGTTCTGTTAAAAGAGTAGATTAGCACATGCTTAGAGGGATACTAATGAGTTTCCCCGTTATATAATCAGAAGGATTAAAAGTAAATAATTTCATAGCTCTGTGTTTCAAAGTTATTTAAGTACAATGATTTTGCATCTCCTAAGATCTTCTCCAGAATCAATGGAACCCACTTTTGGCAGGACATCCATGGAGCAAAGATGCCTCAGTGCGTGCAAATTTTAATCACTCTAGGTTCAAGGAAAAATGAACAGACAAAGAGAGAAATCCTAACCACAAATTTTCTACTCAACAGTAAAAAATATATATATTAGCTAGATTCTTTCCAATAGTTGATATTCAGGGTTATTATCTTTAACTATAGCATAAAGCACTCTTATGTTAGCAAATACATTTAAATACTTGGGTTTTTCAAGTTAGAGTAACGAGATTATATGTTTATAAAAATTTTTCCACCAAATCTCTTTCCTTCTCTTTTTCTCTTTTCCTCTCCCTCACTCTCTCAAACATGCATTTTTTCCTCTTCTTAATTATAATAGTTTAAAATCTCAATTACTTACATACATTTATACTTGAACTTAAATTTTGAAATTTAATGTAATATATATTATGCCACACATTTTAATACCTCATGTTTCCTAAATATAAATCTAGTGTCTATACATAATTACTTTATAAAATGTTGTACCAAATTAGAAGTTTGAAAGGTAAGTCATAACTTCTTATTCTGAAGATATATGGACTCAATGTCATGAAAATATGTGGGAAAATAGATACCCTCTTTGAAATATAAAGTTTAGAATCACTTTTGTTGGTCCCTCATTTTCTATTAAATTTAACTTGGAGATTTCTCCAACTTTGGTCAGGAGACAAAGCTTTCACCGTTTATCAAAGGTGTTTCTTTGGAGATGTAAATAAATTATTTCCAATTGGAATGAAGATCATTTCTTCTGTGGTAGGCACCTGTCTATGGTAACAAGACTAAGCCCACCCCTTCATTATTCACATGCCACATGGCAGATGACAGTGACCTTTAGTCATTTTGTCCAGTGAAAGATTAAATTTAGCTCATAAATTGCCAATCTGCTGAGCCATCTGGTCTTTCACGGTGGATTTTCTTTAAGTCATTCACTAAGCTTAGGAAAATAATTTATTGACTACCTATGGTCTATATATTAAGGACTGTCTTACAATTATAACCTGTAAACATTCTGGGATAAACAGTGTTCTATAAATGCTTCATGTGAAATATGTACAGTATAACTTGTACATGTGTATTTTTAGAATATTTAAATTCCTTTCACATCAGATGTTTGACATCTGATATGTTTTCTGCTATGGGAGTGAGATAGGGTAGAGTGTAAATATGCTCAGTGTGAACTTAAATAGTGAAGAACTTTCACTTAGAACTATCCATAAAATTTATAGATAAGTAGATGGTTTATATTTTTGTGACACTTATTTTGCCATTATCCTTGTTTTAAGTGAAATTGGAAGAATTTACAATGAATTTAAGATCCAGTGCTTAACCTTGTAATGTAACAAAAGATTCCAATGAATTGTCAGTCTGACCTTGATCTCAAGCAGGTAGTTTCCAACTTCTCATATTCTGAATATGAGGGGCTCTGAAAAGAACAGATCACCCATATAGTATTGGTAATTATGAAAGCTTGGGACATTTTATGGTTGTGAACATCCAAAATGGATGTTAACATTTTTGGAATTTAGAGATTATTTCAGTTAACAACTTTACAATGAAAACTAACTTATATGTCAATTATCCTTAATATAAATGTGGTGCTTTGAGACATATACTACTATAATCCTTGGTAAATCCTAAAATTAATAACAAAGCAATTATTTTCTCAAAGTACAAGTGAAAGTAATTATTACAGGAAGGGAAAGCCAACACTTTAACTGAGCCAACTGTTTCCTTGGCAAGTGAATGATAGCAATTCTTAATTTTTTTAAATGGATGATTACTATTAAAATCAATGTTACTTAATAAAATAGTCATCATAGGAACAATCACATTTTTCTCTCCCTTTTTTTCTCCTAATTCCGTGACTGCTAAATTGGTGATGGTCTCTGACTTCAGGGAGCTTGCCAAATTAGAGAAGTATATGCATGGTCCTCAACTACTGTATTTCCTGGCATTCCTTCTGGAGACCACTATTCATGATGAGTATAGCAATCCAAGAAGATTCCATCCAATCCATCTCTTGGCCCCAGCCAGGGTAGATGTTGCATTTGTCATTGTTAAAGAGGGAAGACAATGGGAAACACTAAAGATAAGTATACAAAATCTAGGGTAGAGGGTTAAATAAAACTATAAGATGATATTTGACAGAAAATGTGAATGTTTGATAATTCTTTAAGGCCCTTTACTGGGGCGCCTGGGTGGCTCAGTGGGTTAAGCCGCTGCCTTCGGCTCAGGTCATGATCCCAGGTCCTGGGATCGAGCCCCGCATCGGGCTCTCTGCTCAGCAGGGAGCCTGCTTCCTCCTCTCTCTCTCTGCCTGCCTCTCTGCCTACTTGTGATTTCTCGCTGTCAAATAAATAAATAAAAATCTTAAAAAAAAAAAAAAGGCCCTTTACTGATCGTTACTTTCCCCCTTGCACTGTGTGTAAGGCAGCAGGTTAGCCTGACTTAAAGTCAGGTGACTGCTTCATTTCCACTCCTTTCACATGTGCATGTACAACTTTGCTACCACTTACTAGTTGCCTTTAAGTTGACTTGCTTGAGACCTGGTAATTGCATGCTTTCCTAGCAAAAAGAAGACTAATATCAATACCCACAAATATAGCTAAAAATAAATATGATAAAAGTGAAATAAATATAAAAGTTCTTATAGATACTGTTGCCTACCCAAAGCTCTAGCATGAGGTCTTCTATTTCTTTCCCAGAAAGGAGAATTATCAAGTATTAGAGAGATATCTAAAGCAAGGTATTTTCATACTACAGCTCCTTCCTTGATTAATACAGAAGAATATAAAAAGATGTAAAAAGCAAATCATTTTCAGGTTCTGAGTCAATGTCATTAGAGTATGTGTCTATGTACCACCTAAAATCATTTCTCCATATCACATTTTGGTAACCCTGGACTAGGTGTTATTCTTTAAAGTCAGAACTAAATTTTAATCTGATTTCTGCCATTTTCCAACTTTGTGTCTTTAGGGATTCAAAATGACCTGGCACACACACAACCCTGTTTCTTATTTTTAAACCTTGGGACAGTACTTATTTTAGAAGGAAGCAGTGAAGAGTGGATGAGGATATATGTAACAACTTATCCTGTAGCTAAAATGTACAGTTTCTGCAACAATTAGTAGTTGTCATAATTTGTGAAGGGGGAACATCAAATGAAAATATAAAATAACTAGTCAAGGCATGCGAATGCCCAGGAAGTCTGTTGGTATTCTTGACTTTTGAAACATAAATTTCATCATAATATGTTTGTGGTTCTTTGAAATATTCTTTTTTCTACTTGTTTTTTTAAATTCTTCTTGGATTACTTTTAGATCAAAGTAAAATATTTTATAAATTGACTTCGGTTTTTAATGAAACAAAAAAAAAACAATTTTTAATAAAGTCGGATTTTCCAAAGGTAACTTGCCATCCCACATGCTCTTCTTATAATGTGAGGTTGACAGTCAGAACTCAGTGGGTTTTTGTGACTATTTCCACCACTACAGTATAGAGGGAATGATGTGAGATGAATTCTGAATGCAAGTCATAAAAGAACATGCATCTACCACATTGTTCATCAGCATACTTGCATTAGAGCCCTGTGTTGCCATGTGAAGAGTGTGATGGTCCTGAGGGTTGTGATATGAAAAAGTCCAAACCAACCCCCACAGAGAAAGACTGCATGGAGAAGTTCTGAGATCTCTGGATGAGAAAGAGGGTCCTGTGAAGATCCTTTTCCTCCACATCCCCCTTTACTGTCCCAGCTCCAGCTGCCATCTGACAGATACCATATGAGAGAACCTAAGCCAGAGATTGCAGCCAAGCCCATTCAACAGAAACCATGAGAGAAAATAAAAGAACATTCATTGTTTTAAGTCTCAAAATTTTGGAATCGTTCATTGTATAACAATAACTAACCAGAACAATATCCAACATGATATAATTCTTCATGTTTTTATACATACTGCCATATATTACAAGTGCTTTTCCTGTCTTTCCTCTTTTCCAAATGGCAGTAGGCTACTGTTCTGTCCGGAAAACATTATTTTCCTAAATGTTACCTTCTGGTAATCCCAGGAACTGTTCTGTTTTGCTGCATTTTTTTTCTAGCAGTGTTATTTTTTATATGTTTTATTTTCCTTCTGTGATAAGATATCAGAAAATATTGGGCAATTTTAAGTAGGTAATTTATAATAATTATAAATCATTATCTATGTTTTTAAATTGGGATGGATTTGAGGGGATTAAAGTTTCTCATTAAGAAATGTCAGAAAATGTTGATGTTAAGAGAAGACCATAAAGACAATGCATACCATATTGAAGAAAGACTTTCCCAGTCTCTAGTTAGAGGATATTTGGATTACTCAAATTTTTCTTTTCTTTTTCTGAAGACCAGAGGAAACAAAAGATGGCAATAATTAATTATACAGTTTTTAAAGAAAAAATATTTTAGGAAAAATGATTAGTTGAATAATTTTTGGTATTTATAAATAGCTAAGAAAATGCCCCATAATATGACAGAATGATCAACAGTAAAAGAAAGAAAAAGAATGACTCAGAGAAAAAAAAAATTGTCATTATCTTGGAGGAAAAAACAATGGTTAAATTATTTTTGGCGAAGTGTCTAGAGCTATAACAAAAGTTCAGCTTTCTTGAGGTCTAGTTTCTCCAGTCAACCTCTCTCTCTAAACGGTACCAATTTTATAACCAGTAGAAACAATATCACAAGGTTACCTGGTCTTTTTGCTCTGATATTTTTCAACCAATGTATTAATGTAAGAAGCAATTTTATTGGCAAAAAGTTTTATGTGCTTCTATTTAATACTGATAACAGCAACAACAACAAAAGCTACAACAAATAGCATTTTGGTTCTTTGTTTGTCTTAGTTTGTTTTGAATGATAGACCCTATTGTCAACAAAGACTGAAGATTCATTGTATGAGAATAATAGTCAAATCCAATATGAATCCATTTTGGTATCTTCTGACTACCAAAGGAGTGATGAATTCTACTTTCATTGTTTTTGTCTGCTTTCTTAATTTTACAAGTGATGTTTAAAATAGGTTATCACCCAGGTTAAGCCTAGCATCAACTGCTTCTGATCTTGTGTATTATATTTTGCTTTACTACCTTAGTGGCATGTATACCTTACTATTTTCCCCCACAGAACTTCGGAAGTTTTGCCCTTTAATAAATACCTTTAGAATGGGGCCCTTCCTTCTTTTGTTAAAACTCTCTTTGCCTTCAAGTTACGAGCTTGTATGTGTCTATAGCACATACATACACTGACTCAGATGTATACAAGAGAGGGAGATAAAAAGGGAGACAGGAAGAGAGGGAGTGTAGAT
This sequence comes from Lutra lutra, assembly GCF_902655055.1. NCBI lineage: Eukaryota > Metazoa > Chordata > Mammalia > Carnivora > Mustelidae > Lutra > Lutra lutra. Next base: position 124,908,678 of record NC_062279.1, on the reverse strand, counting down.
TGTTTTCTTTGTTTCAAATCACTTATACTATCTCTGTCAATTAGGACATCAGGGTCAGGATGTTAAGATTTTGTAAATATTACTTTAGATAATTACAGTAATATTTTATCTGAAACTGAGTAAAGACTATAATGACAGATCTATTCATTTAAAAAGGAATATATAATAATGTCATGTAAATGTTAATTTAAAAATGATCTTTTCTTGGGGCACCTGGGTGGCTCAGTGGGTTAAGCCTCTGCCTTCGGCTCAGGTCATGATCCCAGTGTCCTGGGATCGAGCCCCGCATTGGGCTCTCTGCTCAGCTGGGAGCCTGCTTCCCTTCTTCTCTGTCTCTGCCTGCCTCTCTGCCTACTTGTGATCTCTGTCTGTCAAATAAATAAATAAAATCTTAAAAAAAATGATCTTTTCTTGTTAGGGGGAGATATGCCAAACATATTGCTTTTCTGAGCTGCAGGATTGAGCAATTACACACACATGTATTTAATGGCACTGATCTTTGTCATTCTTGTTTCACATCTCACATACTTGAAACAGAAAAGAAAGCACATTTCTAATTCTAGCAGGAAGATGATTATAATACTCACTACATATTTTCTTTTCCCCCTCCTTGAAATACCATTGTATACACTTGTGGCTCAGCAAGGTCTACAGAAATATCTTCCAAGAGAAGTTACTAGAAAGAAAATGTTGTAAACTGTCTGGACAGATTTGATGGTCCACTTTAAGAAGCTAAATTTCTTCACCAGATTTATTATGAGGTCCATCATGACTACTGTCACTATTTGCTTTTATTTGTTTCCCCTCCAAATTACCTGAAATTCTCAAGAAAAGCTATTTATAAGAGTACTGCATAATGACATTGCCATGAAACTTTTAAAAAATGAGTATTCAGGGGCACCTGAGTGGCTCAGTGGGTTAAAGCCTCTGCCTTCGGCTCAGGTCATGATCCCAGTGTCCTGGGATCGAGCCCCACATCGGGCTCTCTGCTCAGCAGGAAGCCTGCTTCCACCTCTCTCTCTATCTGTCTGCTTCTCTGCCTACTTATGATCTCTGTCAAATAAATAAATAAAATCTTTAAAAAAAAAGTATTCATAAATTTCCCCAAATTAGTCCTTCTGAGTTAAATTCAGTTTGAATTTGAAAATTCAGTTTGACTCTGCCTTGTGGTATACACATTTTGTCTAAAGTTCTAAAACGTTTATTTTTTAAGTGTCAAAAATGACATATTAAAGTAATCTTTAGTTGAAGACAGGTTTAAAGTAATCACGACAGTTCTTTATAATGCTCACAAAAATAAAGACTTTTAATTGCTGAGTGGAGTACTCAGTGAGTGCTAATAAAATGCTCTGTAAAGAACACAAAGGTTTGCTTCACTAGAAAATATTTTGAAGTAATTTGCCTTTTTATATTATGCTATGATGGGATGGGGCATTGCCTACTCTCAGGATTCAAATAAAACACATAATTTCAAGTTAACCTAAATTTGAGCCATATAAACATTTAATTAAGAATGAATGAAATATTGTACTTAAGCAAAATATAAATAAAAACATCTGTTGGGCAATTTCTGAAAGGCAAGTGGTATTTTATTCTGTTATAGGCATTCTTAAAAGAAATGTATAACATAATTTAAAATGGCAGACATTTTTCCTTATAAACACTTCCAACTAGTTTTATAGATAGTGTTATTTGAGAATACTACCCACATCCTGCCAAAGTACATACCAAATAATCTTTTTTTCCCCTGAAAAAAAAGACTGACTCTGCCCATCCTGCAGAATTTGATGTTGTTAGGAGGTTGGGGCACATGAGATGACATTACCTACACTGATTAATTGTTAGGTAATTAATTAATTAATTAGGTAATTGATTAATTTCATATTCTGCAACTACTTTTACTGTTTTTATCTAAAAATGATACTTTTAAATAGTATACTTAAAAATGATGAAAACACAGCTACACCTAAATGGAGAATATATTTTGTTAAATTACTTTATGAAATTTATGGACAACACTTTAAAAGTCCCTAAGAATTTAATTTAAAAAATCTTTTTATTTTAATTGTCTAGTTCACACTGGAATCTTTTCTTGTTCTTTTCTATATGAAATTTGAGAACAACTCTTTAAAGTTCATTTTTGTTTGTTTTTAAATTCACCTTTATTGAGGTACCATCTACATACAATAAAATTTGCTATTTTAAATGTATATGACTCAAAGAGTTTTGACAGGGGTATGCAGCTATGTAACTACTACAGAACCAATATATGGGACATTTTTATCACTCTGTGATAGTTCTATCGTGTCCCCCTAGAGTAAGTCTATTCTCCTAAACCTCCGTGGCAACCACTTTTCTGATTTCTAATTATAGTCTTGCCTTTTCCAGAATGCCATATAAATGAAATCATACAGTATGTAATCTTTTGTGTCTTACTTATTTCTCTGAATATAATGTGTTTGAGATTCATCAAGACTGTTGCATGTATTCATAAAATATTCCTTTTAATTGCTGTGTAGTAACTCACTGCAGTTTTTTTTCATTCACTTGTTGATTGCTTCCAGTTTTTAGCTAATTTAAATAAAGTGGCTTTGAATATTGGAATACACATCTTGTGTATTGGTCAGAGTTCTTCAGAGAAACAAAAAAGAAAAGATTATATCTATATCTATATCTATCTCAATAACTTGGTGGCTCATGTTTAAACATTTAGTCTACTAAGGTTTAGTATAAGGCCGAAGGCTGTTTTTCAAGAGGAGAATAGTTATCAGCAGAGGATGGCAGGGCTTTGCTCCAAAATCCTAGGGTCCTATACTTTAATTCACTTACAGGGGCCTTCCAAAGTCTCCAAACAGTGTTCCTAACAGGAAATGACACTTGAAGTCCCATTGGATCTGCTGGATCATGTGGTCCAAGAGGCAGGGCAGCTTGCATAGCAGACTGGACCTGTTGTTCAACCTTCTCTTGTGAGCATCACTCAAAACTAGCATCTTTTTTGGGTCACTCAGTAGATGGGCCTGGCTGATACATCCAAATGAGAGTGTTTGTTCCCCAAATTCAAAGAAGACTGCTAGGTGTTGTGCCTCTTTTTTGGTGGTAAGAAGAGCCAGATGTAAAAATTTATCCTTTACCTTAGAAGGTATATCTCGAAATGTCCCATGCTACTGGATTCCAGTGAGGTAGAAGGTCCCTGAAGTTTTGTCAAATGTATTGCTTATTCTCTGACACACAGATGTCTTACCCATAAGTCTGGAGTAGGTGCTACTTGTTCTCTAGGTTCAGTCGGCATAATGCCATCAATGTAATGGGCCTGTGGGATATCTTGTGGAAATGAAAGGCAATTAAGATTTCAGCAACTAAAAAAAAAAAAGATTTCAGCAAATTAAATTATGATGGATGTCCCTGGTGAAATACTATGAAGGTATATTGCTGACCAGATCAATAGCTACATACTGGGAACTAGATGATGTGTTAATTTGGCCAAGTAATGAAATCACACCTGATACATAGTTACCATTGGTGTCACCAGCTGGTTAGGCTTATGATAATTTGTGCTGATTCTCTAAGATCCACCTGTCTTCTACAAAGCCATATAGGTAAGGTTATTAGAGATACAGTGGAAATCACCATCCCTGTATCTTTAAATCCTTGTTGGTGGAATTAATTTCTGTAATCCCTCCTGCACTGGATATTTCTTTCAGTTTACTATTTTCCTAGGTAGAGGGAGTTCTAATGGCTTCTACTTGGCCTTTCCCACCATGATAGCCCTCACTCCAGAGCCTGGGGAAATAATATAGGGATTCTGCCAGCTGACTATATCTATTCCAATTATGCATTCTGAAAGTGGGAAAATAATCACAGAATGGGTTCAGGAACTCATTGGGCCCACTGTGAGGTGGACCTAAACTAAAACTCCATGCATCATCTGGAATTCATTAGCCCCTACTCTGTCTGGTGGCCCATAGTGATATTTTTGGTTTCATACAGTTAGTGTCAGTTCAGAGCTGGTGCCCACTAGTCCCCTAAAATTGTGATTTTTTTCCTCTCATACAATTATCCTGATAAAGGAGTACAGGCTCCTTTAGGTAAAGCTAGGAAAAAGATTAGCCATATACATTTTTAGCAGAGTACCAGGGTCTTTACTCAAAGAGGTACAGACTCTCCTTAATTCAAGAGGTTTGGGTCAGTAAAACTGGCTCAAATCTGGTAACTGATGAAAGATACATGACTCTCTGTCATTATGATTTAGGTTAGACTTTTATTTATTTGACCTAGAACTTTTCTACTTGTACAGATCAAGGAAGAATTTAGTAGACTTCCTATGTATTTTGCTTCTAAGAACACCATGACCAACCACCTAGTGCCATAAGTTTGTGTGAATCAGACTATGTTTATTGATGCTTTGACTCTGCTGTCTATTACAGAAACCATGTCCATCTTGTCTTTAGTCTTTATTCCATTGTATATAGGTTTCCCAATTCAGTAACTGCAATTCTCACTATAAGGTCTGGACTATAAAGAAAAGCAAAGACCAATTCAAGGATTCTATGGCTCCCCTTACAAATTTGTTTATTAGAATATTGGTAAAAGGCGTATCTTCTAGACCCTCTCAATCTAAAATGACAAATAAACTCTAACATTTTACTTTTCCTCAGCCACTGAATCCCTTCCTCTACATTAAACCAAGGCAGGTCCAGCATTTACAATTTGCTTTTTTGGGGGCTTTCTTTTGGTGAATGTTCCAACCAACCAAATATTCTGTTACATCCTCTCTTTCTCCCTGGGGTGAAGCATTCAATACAAAATCTCTACTTATTAAAACTATATCAATAAATTTAGCCTTATTCACTTTATTTTCTTTCACCATTATCCCATACAGTTGATTTGCATTTTCAGACATATTCCCCAGATTTCTGTCTGTTTCAATTTCTCAAGTCTTTTGGAGTATAGTGTACCTCTGATGGGTCACATTTTGTGCCTTACCTTTAGGGGCTGTTGAGACTTGAGGCTCGTTATAGGTCTAGAGTGATAGCGGGGGTGTTTCCTAAGGAAACTCAACATTACTTTGAATAGCACTGTCTCATGGGAGTCCTTTATGATTTTCTTAGGCAATCCAGAGTTAATAACATCAGATAGGGGTGGTGAGGCCACTCCTACTGGAAGCAGGAAGGCCTCTTCCCCTGCCAAAACTGACTCACCAGAATTTAGGGGCTCAGTAGCCCTAGCTTCATCAGGATCTCTCCATATGTCCCTGTTCCAACTTTAAGGACCTTGTATCTTCCCAGTCAGTGCCCTCACATTAACACTCGATTCCCTATGAGATTGGGAGTTCAATTTAGGCTGCTTTTTGGATAATCACAGAATGGGATTGAGTTTGACTTTTAGAAATCTCAGCTCTGTGGCTACAGGTGACAGAAGTCTCTTTTAGAGCACATACAGAGCTTTTAGATCATTTATGCTGCACTTGAGCTGGAAATTTGAGCCCACGAATTAAACTTTTTCTCACTTTGCAGTGACATTGGGAGCAACCAGGTAATTTTGTTATAGTCATTAGGTTTTCAAAAACGTTTGTTTGTGCGACAGCTGGGTAGCTTAGTCAGTTAAGCATCTGCCTTCACCTCAGGTCATGATCCAGAGTCCTGGGATCAAGTCCCACATTGGGCTCCCTGCTCAGCAGGGAACCTGCTTCTCCCTCTCCCTCTGGCTGCTGCTCCCCTGCTTATGCTTGTTCACTCACTCTCTCTGACAATAAATAAATAAAATATATTTTTAAAAATGTTTGTTTGAAGGTTTTATATATATCATCATCCAGCTCCTTGCTTCTTGTAAGTATTTGGTTAGGTGTATTGAGGTAATATTTTGCGTATCTCTATTGCCAGATCATGCCATGTACTATCACTGTTCTCATTACTACTCTAAGTAGAGTCATCAGTGCCTTTAAATCTAATCAGAACCAATTATACAAACTCCCAGAACTAATTCAGAAGACTCATTCTTGAAATTCCATTCTTCTAAAACCACTCTTTGGCACCAAATCTATATTGGTCAAGATTCTCTAAAACAATAACACCTGTGGGATATATATGAAAATACACACACACACACACACACACACACACACACACAGAGGAGATAATGAGAGAAAGAAAGAGAAAGAGAGGTTGTAAAGAATTGGCTCACATAAAGAATTGGGAGGCTGAGAAATCCCAAAATGTGAGGCCTAAAAAGCTGGACACCGAGGAAAGCCAGCAGTGTAAGTCAAAGTCTGAGTCCAAAGGCCTTAGAACCAGGAGAGTCAATAGTATAATTTCCAGTCCTAGAATGAAAGCTTGAAAACCAAAAGTAATGAGATCAGTTTCAATCAAGAGCAAAAGACCAATGTCCCAGCTCAGCAGTTAAGCCATATAATTTCCGCCTTAGTCTTTTTATTCTATTTAGACCTTCAATTGATTGAATGAATGCTACCCACATTAGAGAAGGCATCTGCTTAGTCTACTGATTCAAAAGGTAATCTCATTCAAAAAACACCCTTAGAGACCCACATGGAATGATGTTTGACCAAATATCTGGTTCAAATAAATTGACACATGAGATAAGCTATCAGATGTTTCATTTCTCTTGTGTAAAAAACTTAGGAGTGAAATCGCTTGATACTATAGTAAGTGTATGTTTATATTTCTAAAAAACCACCAAACTGTTTTACAGAATGTTTGTACCATGCAAGATTTCAACCAGCAATATATAAATGTTCTATTTGCTCTGATCCTCACCAACACTTGGGATTGTCAATATATGTAATTTAAATAATAATTCTTATTGTGTGGTGGTATTTCTTTTTTTTAATTTTTTTATTTTTTTTTAAGATTTTATTTATTTATTTGACAGAGAACACAAGTAGGCAGAGAGGCAGGCAGAGAGAGAGGAGGAAGCAGGCTCCCTGCTGAGCAGATAGCCCGATGTGGGGCTCGATCCCAGGACCCTGAGATCATGACCTGAGCCGAAGGCAGAGGCTTTAACCCACTGAGCCACCCAGGCGCCCCATGTGTGGTGGTATTTCTTTGATGATGCTTAAAACAGTTTTTTTGAGGTAAAATTGACATATAATAAACTTCACATATTTATTTATTTTTTTTAAAGATTTTATTTATTTATTTGACAGAGAGAGATCACAAGTAGACGGAGAGGCAGGCAGAGAGAGAGAGAGAGAGAGAGAGAGAGGGAAGCAGGCTCCCTGCTGAGCAGAGAGCCCGATACGGGACTTGATCCCAGGACCCCGAGATCATGACCTGAGCAGAAGGCAGCGGCTTAACCCACTGAGCCACCCAGGCGCCCTAAACTTCACATATTTAAAGTGTATAGTTTGATAAGCTTTGACATTATGTATATGGCCATAAAACCACCACTACAAACATGAAAATGAAGTTCACTCAGTTTTTTCCTTGACATACACTCACCATATATATAATTTTTGCCCAACTTTTTTCACTTGGCAGAATTATTTTGAGATTTATTCATGTTGTTGTATGTATCAATGGTCCATTCTCTTTTTTTACTAGGTAGTATTTGATTATATGGTAAACCACAGTTTGTGTACTTATTCACCCTTTTATGGATATTTGGGTTATTTCCCCTTGTGAACTAAAGCAAGTAAATTTGCTCTGTTTTTATGTATAAATTTTTGTATAGACACACACTTCCTTTTGTCTTGAGTAAATACCTGAGTGTTGAATTGTTGTATCCCATAGAATATATGTATTTAACATCTTAAGAGATTTTAGAAAAACTAATGATATTGATTTTAGAGAACTATTAATTAATTAATATTAATTAATTAATAAACTATTAATTTAGTTTATTAGCCAATTTTACAATTAATTGAATATAATCAATACATGTTATGTGGAAATGTGGGAATTTACAGAGTATAATTTAAATTTACATTAAAAATATTATTTACAGTATCACACAAGTGTTGTCCCTTGTATATGTGAAGGGTATGTAGCTCTATGTGTAGGCAATGTTCTGGGAAGCTATAAAACAAATTAAACAATGGGTTTACTTATTTATTTCTGGAAAAGGGGGATAGACTAGGTAATGGAGGTTGAGTGGGATTTCCAACTTCAAGGTTTATGTAAATTTTTTTTTTTTTAGTACATAGAGTGTTATTTGAATATTTGAATCAAGAATGGAGTCATTTATTTCTTGAAAACGAAAAGTAGGATTTGATACATGATTGAATACTATATGTATTTGCTATCCCATTTTTAATTTTTTAATCTTTTAGTTTTTGCCTTCACACTTTAAAGCAAAATAAAAATTAAATTAAATTATATGATAAACCCAGCCATTTCTGCAAGGTTCAATTGCTAGAACTCCCTACTGGGTATCTGTTCTTACCCTAGGACCTAAGTTTAACCATTATGAAATAACAATAATAAAAGCAGCACAGGAAATCTTTCCCCCAAAGAAAATTTAATTATCATTGATAATGTCAATACACTTATTGAAAACATCTGTGCACGGGTTAAAGATTTATGCTTTCTTTTCATTTTTCTAACCAAACATTCCAGTGAACTTCAAAATCAAATGTGGACAACTCTATACTTGCCCACATTTGAGGGAAAATTTTGAAAAAGTAAACATCGCACATTTATTTTTAGGAACAATTAAATTTGTGCTAGTATGGGTGAACATTGAAGATATAGTTTTGCATTTGTGACAGTTCTTATAATCTAATTTTTAAAAATAGTTTTATTTTAGGTGAGACACTCCTAGGATAATTTTCTAGGAAATTATAGATTCTTAAGATTTAAATTTATGTTTGGATAAAGACAGTTGAAAATTTCAGAAATGAAACTTGCCCCTTCTAAACATACTTAACTGTCATCCATTATTCTTTATTTGCCATTTTATTTCTGGTGTACCAGATAATCTTATGAAAAAATCTAACTCTGGAAAAGGAGATATTAGAGAGGAAATAATAATTTAAATCAAATTATATGACTTATTTTACTGAATCTTCTTCAGTGGTTAATATCTCCTATAAACTTCCAATGCTAATTCTGCTAACCATATTTGCATATTTTCAAATTTTTCATTTTTCAATAGTATTGATTATTATTGCATAAAGAACTGAATCCAATAATATTGAAACAGATGAATCTTTCCTCAATAGCAAGAGAGAATATCATAACTTTCTAGACTAACTAGAAAATATTTGTTTGAATTATTAATTATCTAAATCTTATTTGAAAAAAAGATGATATGATTCTTTGGGGAAATAACTTTATTTTTTTTTTAATTTCTTAAAAAGATTTACTCATTTTGTAGAGGGGTGGGTAAAGGATAGAGGGAGAAGAAGAATCTCAAGCATACTCCCTGCTGAACATGAAACCCTATGTAGGGCTGGATCCCATGACCCTGAGATCATGACCTGAGCCAAAACCAAAAGCCAGATCCCCAACTGAATGAGCCACCCAGGCGCCCCTTGGGGAAATCACTTTAAGAATGTTCACTTTGCTACATTTTTACTGTATATTCTGCACTTATATTCAGCTAAGTGTCATAAAAATGAATAATATTACTAAGTCACCTTAACTCAGTGACTCTCAAGCTCTCTAGAGCAAAATCTTCATTTGCACATCAACTATTTTATAACAAACACCTTACTGAAATTAGTAGATAGTGTAACTTTACTCTCACATAAAACTTCAAAAAAACAGGGGCACCTGAGTGGCTCAGTGGGTTAAAGCTTCTGCCTTCAGCTCGGGTCATGATCCCAGGGTCCTGGAATGGAGCCCTGTATCAGGCTTTCTGCTCAGCAGGGAGCCTTCTTCCCCCTCTCTCTCTGCATCTCTGCCTACTTGTGATTTCTCTCTCTGACAAAAACAAACAAAAAACAAACAAACAAAAAAACTTCAAAAAACAAACAAACCTATATAAATGCTAATATAAAGGATAAATACAAAAGAGTGATTCATAATAAATTGATACTTTGCAGTGTGAATATGTGTAGGCATGATTACACTGGGAGGTTTAGTGAAGAAGACACATACTTGTACCTTCCCCCAGAACCAGAAACTAGGGCAAATGGGACAGACACAGAAATAGACTAATGCAAATTTGAGTTTGGTGATTCAGATACCTTTGAATTGGTGATGTGATTTTCCCAAAATATAAAAATAATTCTTGATCTTGATACATTTTCAAACCAAATGAAATTTTCTACTGATTTAATAGTTACCATCTGTGCAGAGTAAATTGTGAAAAATACTTTGCATTTTTATGTGAAACAGAGTTAGCATCTAAGCTAAATGTATCAATAAATGCATTTCCCATCTAGGTGAATGTCCAGCAGCATACTTATAACTCAGTTAGCTTTTGTTTTGCAAGACTGTTGTGTGCATTTGAGCATATCAACTGTCCCTAGCCTCTTTCTATGAAACACCAGTAAATGTCTCCCTCCCCTCTACAGATTTAAAAATACCCCAGTGAGAATGACTTCTATGGCAATAACTAACTTCATCTTTTAGTAATTCCCTGAATAATCTTTTTTTACTGTGCTGTAAGTTGGCCTTTGAAGATCTCTAAAATAAAACGATGTTCAGTTCATTCTTCCAGCTGCTCTGAGGCTACTGCTGTTCAGTTAGTGCCCTCCTATGTGGGGTCCCATATAATTGTATTTTGTATTGGTTGCCAAGAAACTCAGAATTGAATATAAAATAGAACTATAACACTCATGTGAGGCCCTTCATCCACAACTTTAAAAATAAATCTGACTTTATTTCAAAACTACTATTTTGGTATTTGGTCTGAGATTTTTGTTTCTTTCTGTTTTGTTTCTTTCTGTTTATGTGTGTGTTTTGTAAGCTGCCTAGATTCCTCTTTAAAACAAGGTTAGATACAGTGAAGTACTGAGATAGAAAATATGGCATACACAACATGTATCAAATTCTTATTGTCATGGGTTTTACCTATATTGAATTACCTACAAAGTTGAAGTGTTCCACAGAGATTTTAGAATCTGGGAAAAAAAGTATTGAGTAATATTTGGAACTTAAGATGATAAACTGAATGAATGATTTATATAATTTATAATAAACTTAATGAAAAAGTATTGATATAAAATTATTTTGTTACATAAATTTGTTATCTCTATGTCATACTTCATTTGAGTATTTGTCTCAACAATAAAGAACAATGACACAAATATTCAAAAGCATGTTTTCTTGGAATGATAGAAGACTAAGGTAAGCAGAATATACATGATATAGAAACATATAAGGCATGGATAAATTTCACTGGCTTATTCTGTCAATATTTGGTAAAACCATTTTCTCACAAGTAAAGGCAAATAAGGTAAGTAGACTTACTGGCCAATTTAACAATTGACATCAGAGATTTCAAAGCAAGAACTTCGGAAAAAAAAAAGCACAGTTTTATATGTGATAGATAATGAAAAGTTATTGTTGGAGTATGATAGGCTATACATAAGGCACAATAATGCACACAGAGATAGGTGCATTTATATGACTAGATTTTCCTATTACTTATGTAAGATGATCACTGTGAAAATATATAAGCATTATATTTTGTCAGAGCTAGCTAGTTGTCTTAAAACACTATGATGTATGACTTAAAATGATAGGCACATGCTCTAACAAAATTCAGTTTTACCTAAGAATATTACTGAATACTTGTTTTTGTCATAGAGACAGAATTCTTTACTTACGTGATAAAATGTTATATATAACAATAATTAATAACGTAAAACAGGCATTAAAGATTTTTCATAGAAATCTTTTTATTGTATTCATATAAATATAAAACACCTTGGAAAATCTATTAAAAAAAACCCTTATCATATTAGATTAAATCATTTATGCTTTTTTTTTCCTGGTTTTTATCACTCTCTACTTCATTGTAGAACTCTGGCTTATTACAAGCATTTGTGGGAAATGTGTGTGCATGTGTGCACACACACAGACACACACAGAACCAGACTGAAATGTCTACAGTTGAACTAGGACCAAAAGACTCGTTAGCTTATTGCTATAAAGTTAGCTTAAATAAATAATTTTATTCTTAATTTTTTTATCAATAAAAACAAATAGAATGATACTTGTTTTTTATGTTTGATAATATCTTTTTAGGATATAAAAAGACAGTATAGTGTAGTAGACAAGAGCATGGGCTCTGGGATCAGATTGCTAAATGTATCAACCGAATCCCTCAGTTTGGCAGCTTGATGACCTTCGTACTGCTCATATGTTGTTTACAAGAATTTAAACAAAATTAAAATGTTTAGGAAAAGTTTTTGGTTTAAAGTGTTAAACAATATTAAACTTATTAGTGTATATGTGACTTACTGTTTGACATAATAAAAGGCAAAAGAGAGTCTCTTACCTCTTTTAAAACAACACTATAAAAAAATAAATAATAAAACAACACTATCTCCCAGAATAATGGAGAATAGACATGCAAAATAATCACTGTGCTCTTTTTGATGACTGGTTGAATTAAAGCCTTAGATTTCCATTCACTTTCTGCATGAACACTACTGATTATATATCACTGTTTTTCTCTTTTTCTCTCTCTCTCATGCACACACACAAACACACACACACATACATACAATGACAAATCATAATTTAAACATAATAATGCTTGCTATATTTTGGACTCTGTTAAATGTTTATTTCTTTGGAAGAAAAAGGCAAACAATTATATCTATGTTAGCATTTTAAGATATATATTTTCCCAGCAAGTTCATTGATATTTGGAAAATAATCAAAGCAACTGGAGATAAACAGCAAAGAATATTTAAATTCAAACATCAAGAGTGTTTGATGTACCATACCATATAATATGCTGTCCTTTATGACAATGCTTCATTTCATAGTTCTCTCTACCCTCCACACCCAGAACAGACAACAACAGCAGTTCATAAAAAGAGGATAATTTAATCATCCATTAAGAATTCCTAAGTTCATGGGGTATCTGGGTGGCTCAGTGGGTTAAGCCTCTGCCTTCGACTCAGGTCATGCTCTCAGGGTCCTGGAATGGAGCCCCACATCAGGATCTCTGCTTAGTGGGGAGCCTGCTTCCCCTGCTCTCTGCCTGCTGCTCTGCCTACTTGTGATCTCTCTCTGCCAAATAAATAAATAAAATCTTTAAAAAAAAAGAATTCCTAAGTTCATTCAATCAATATTGCACACCAAAAGGCCAGCACTAATCTTTAAGAGATAATGCACTTTCCAATAAAGAAGGAAGGAAGGACATTTAAGAGCCATGCCCAAGTCTTCAATGAGAGACCTGTGTCTATGAGACGACTATGAGATTTACATGAAGAAAATTTTTAAAAATTACTATAACTTAACTTTTACCATTAGGACTAGTGAAAATCCTTTCATTAATTTATTTATTACACAGATTACTTATTATATCGGATTTTGTACTAAGTAAAGACATTGTACTAAGCCCTGAGAATTAATAGTAAATTAAAGTTTATATTACCACAGAAGGGCATAAAAATATCCAAAATAAATTAATAACAATATTTCCTAAATTATAAGTACTGTAAGAAAAATATAAAAGCAAAAGTTAATAAGGAAGATCAGAGGTCATATAAGTATATTTAAAATTTTAAATGGGTGGACAGGAAAGACCTCATTGAGAAGGTGATAGTTGAACAAATACTTATAGGACCTCTGGGCCTTGTGACTATCTAAAATGTTAGGGATTCCAGGCAGAGGAGAGAATGCTATAAAATGTTGTAAAGTAGAAGGCTACCTCCCATGGTTAACGAGTAAAATTGCAAAAAAAATATTTTTTTAAGGAGAAAAACATAGAAATGTCTTTGGAAACTTTGGCTAGGGATGATTCTTTGACTTCACACTAAAAGCATGATTTACAAAAGGAAAAGTTGATAAGTTGGGCTTTATCAAAATTAAAATCTTTTGATCTGTGATGAACAACGAAAAAATGAGCTTTTTCTGGGAGCTCTGGGAGAAAGTATTTGTGAATCACATATCTGACAAAGGACTATTATCTAGAATATAAAAAACAGCTCTCAAAACTGAAATGCATTAAAACAACCAAACACTCCCATTAGAAAATAGACAAAGCATGACGAAAACTTTCACAGCAGAGGATATACATATGGGAAATAAGCACACGTTAAATTGATCAACATCATTAGCTATTAGAGAAAGTAAAACCACCATAAGTTTCTCACTATTTTACTGTATAAACCTAATAGAATGGCTGAGTTTAAAAATAGTGACAACTCCAAATTCTGGTGAGGATGCAGAGAAAATTGCTTGTAAAAATATAAAACATTGCAATCATTCTGGAAAACTATTTGATAGTTTCTTTAAGGAACCTAACCATGCATCATCCATCATATGACCCAATATTTGAAATCTGAGGCATTCATTCCTAAGAAATGAAAACTTATATTCATTCAAAACTTATACATGAATACTTATAGCACTTTTATTCATAATATCCCCAAACTGTAAATAGCCTAAATGTCCTTTAATGGACTGAGTGAAAGTTTCTGATAAAAAAAAATGAAATTTAATTTTAAAGAAATCCGGAAAAAAAATAATGAGCAAAACTGGCCAAGATAATCTTATAAGAGAATATTGAAGAGATACTTCTATCATTAAATATTAAAATATATAAATATAACTGGAAAATTATGTATTACTATCACAAATATTAAAAGGTACACCAATAAAACAGAACAAAATGGCCCCCAGAAAATAAATACTGTGTTTTGTGAGTTATACATGTGCGTATTATATTGCATATTGTGTAAAAAGATACAAATACTTATAAATGAGGACTTGACAATATCCATGAAAAGAAATGAAAGGAGTCAAGACTATCCAACCTCACAAATATTCATAGTAATGAGAATTATATCAATAAATATTTTCTCTATAATTTTGTAGAAATTTAAAACAATTATGCTTGGAATAATGGTATAAATATTTCATATATTACTATTAGAAATTTAACTATTAGGGGCGCCTGGGTGGCTCAGTGGGTTAAAGCCTCTGCCTTCAGCTCAGGTCATGATCCCAGGGTCCTGGGATTGAGCCCCACATCAGGCTCTCTGCTCAGCAGGGAGCCTGCTTCCTCCTCTCTCTGACTGTCTCTCTGCCTGCTTGTAATCTCTGTCTGTCAAATAAATAAATAAAATCTTTAAAAAAAAAAGAAATTTAACTATTAAAATTTTTAAAAATCATATCAAACATTAATTTATTCATTTCTAGTATCCTACCTTAAGGATATAATTGAAAAAGTGGTCAAAATATTTTTCAAAATATGACTATTCTGCAAAAGTTTATCTGATAAAATATTACTTACAATATTTAATAACTGGGAAAGAAAAAATGGTTAAGTAAAATATTGAACATATGGGTTTGTAGGCATTAAAAATTATTTTTTAAATAATACAATGATAGTATAATATATTCCATATATTTCATATGAAAAAGTTACAAATAGTTGTTCAATACATATTTTGCCTTTTATTTAAATGTCATATACTTATAGAAAAGCATATAAATATATGTATTGTATCATATATATGCATATTTACACAGATTAAAATCTAAAAGATATTTTGCAAACATATTAATGGAGTTTATCTCTGGAGTACCATAATGATTATTTTCCCAAATGTAGTGCCCAGGATTTCTAAACTAATTAAAGGAAACTAGAAATGAAGTAGCGCTCCTGATTATCACCAAGTGTAGGGGTTGAGTTACATAAAGGAATCTATTGATCAAAAGGAATGGACCTCCTGAGAGGCAATTGACCTGGACAATTCCTTCAATAATCTGGTTTAGCAGGCTTCATTTCTCCACATTCCCTCTTATCCACTCCTATTAGATCATTCTAAAGATGTTAAATAACAGACATCCCAACCCAGATGCCAAAAAGCATTTGGTGATGGGTTCGATCTGCCAAGCAATCGCTGCTATTTATCAGTAAAATTAGATGTCCATATGAATGTACATATAGAAGGAAATGTTAGTGTGTACTATAACTGTATGTGGCTCTCTGTTGCCATATAATGCTCACTTCCCTGATATTTACTGTCAGACATCATTCACAGATATTTCACAAACAGATGGTTTCTTTCACTGGGTGAGGAGCCACTTCAAAGTGTTTTGATTCCTGACCAAGTTGCATATCATTCTTCTTTAGGAAGATTTTCTTCCCAGATGCAGCCTTGCAAATAAAATCAAGAATAATCAGAAAGCTACACAATGCTTTCAATTTAACTACCTTCAAAGAGCAGACAGCAAAGGACTCCTCACCATAGCAACATATTGGAAATTTACTAATACTTGACATTTCTTCAAAGGCAAAGTTAACATTATGGGAGATGCTCTTATTAAGACAACTGACAGAAAATGTGATGTGAAAATTCACAGAGATTTATGTTTGTCATTAACATTACTTTCAAGCTAAAATCAAAGGTGTTGAATATACTGTTTTTCTTCTTAATTTGCATTCATCCAGCCTATACAGCCCTAAATTCTTTCAGCAGTAGAAACTTTTACTCTGCTTGATCAGAATCTAGGAGTTTTAAGATATATTAAATTTTTTTATAATCAGAGTTTAAGGTTGGGAATAATTTTTCTAGACAAAACCATTTTCACTGATTAAAAAGTTTAAGTTTACAGGAACATAAACATTTGTAACAACAAAACTCAGTATAAGATAAATGTTAATGGAAATCATTGTAACAATAAACACAAAACAATAATTTCAAATTTTCAATTCTTGTAGCATCTTCTATCTCACTTCCTTTAGCATTCCTGTTTATTCAGGTGAGATTATATATCTATTACATATATTTAGGGACTAATTCTCACATCTAGATCTAGGGAGGCTGACTTTGAAAGCATCTTTTCTGTGCACATAGTAGGCAATTCTGATAAATTTTAGATATCAGAGACCTCAAAGAGGCAATTTTTACATTTGGTGAATATAGTAGAAACTCAAATACTATTTCAATAATTTAATAATTAAAATATCAGAGCTAAGGGGAACAAAAATCAAGTTATGATTAGAACATTAAAATAAGTTCACATCTTATTTAAATTTCATCATGATAAAAAGAAAATATTGGCCTAAAATCTTTGTTCATTAAAAAATTAAAATTTTAAATAATTTTACTTATCTAATTTTTTCCAAGTGGGAAATGAGGTGAGACCAATGGAAGAGACAAATTTCTTTAATGGAATAGCATTTGTTCATCCTATTTTTGTCTGTTTGGTATACTCTTTCAATACCCACCACCAAGACTTGAATTAAACATCCTTTGGCCATTGTTTAATTCTTATGAACACCTTCAGTCATGTCAATAACTTTAATTTAGCCAACTCTGAAAATTATATTGTTTCAATTTTTACCACTTTCTCTCCTTTCATGAACTCATTCTTATATCCCCAATGTCTACAATTAACCACCCTGAGAATCAAATATTTTTACAATCTAATAGCTACTCTCAAACTTTCCCTTCTTTGCTTTCTAATCAATAACTAATAGGCTCTTATGCCACAGTTTATAATAATTATAAAGAAAAATCACACACATATGGAAAGATCTGGTTTCTCACTCCTGATTGGTGATATATCTGAGTCTCTAGGCATTTTTCATTCCAATATGGTGTCACACCATTATTATTTTTTCTTTTTGTTCTCCCCCTACATTTAATGACTAGGAATAGTTATCTATTTCTCTCAGTACTTCCTCAATATCTTCTTCTGTTATTCACAAAGTGATTCTTTCTTTTCTCTCTTTCGTGTGACAATTGTCTAGTGCTTCCAGAAGTGTTGGTTTAGATTCTTTGCTCCCTTCTCCATTACTTGTCTCATTAGTTATTTGGAATGAAAATAAAAATTTAAAGGCTAATACTATAAATATAGTATTTGTAAAAATACTAAAATAACTTGGAATTCTATGATACTTTTTAAACAATCAAGTTTCAGCCTCTTTGCCTCTTCATACAACAATAATCTTAAATTTCTTTAAGAATATAAAAATAATTTCTTTTAAAATTGTTATCATTGGCATTTTGAAAATTTTCTTCTTTAAAATTTGTTGTTGATAATGTCATGTAAATTTTTATGATCCAAGTTTGGGAAAACTTTTATTAAATTTAAGTTGCTAAAATTCAGAATATATATGGTACAATGTATAGTCCTGATTTTTATAACAAGATGATGGGTGAATTGGCACAGTGAAGGGGAAGTACATTCTTTGCAGTCATTATTGTTGCATAGTAGTTTGCAGGAATATAACTACACATTGAATTAACTGTGAACCACAAAAGTGTATCCCACTTAACTAAAACTAAATGTATTTCCAACCCAACTTCCTATTACCAGATTCCCCCAAAATATCTGTGGCCACTGCCATGCTACCTTAGATAAAAGGATGTGTGTCTGAGGGAAGTCTGAGTGGGAAAAGACAGTGGTCTTTACATTTGTGGTAAAGTATCTTACTTCTGCACATTTTACAAAAACATATGAACATGCAAATAGATTTCTAGAACCCCTTTCAGGGCTTTGGAATGGACCTATGTAAATGAGAAGTCCTTTAGCTTGAGCTTGATTAGCTTCATTAAGTATCCTTATGAATATTCTTACTATATTTTCACATATATTTCCACACTTTTCTCACTTATTCTCCTTGTCATCTCATACACTAATCCTTGATTTCTCCATGATCCTGTGGATAGGGAAGGTGTACCACCTCATCATGTATCTGCAGTATCTATTAAAGTAACTATCACAGAAATAATTGAAACATAAAGAAAAATAATACTATTTATTTAATTTAAAAAGAATGGTATATTGTTAAATTAAAAATCTGTATATAAAATAACTAAAATAAATTGGAAATATACTTAAGAACCACCATAAAAGATCAGGTGAGAAATGGCAGCTTGGACAATGCAAGGAATTTGGGAGGCAGAGGATGCTTCAAGATTTATGATTTACTAGAGTTGGCAAAACTTGTTGATGGCTTGGAACTAATGAAGTGAGAGTGAGCAGTAGGAGAACATTGAGTGTTTAGCTTGACCAAGTATATAGAATAGAACTAAAATGGGAAAGAATGAATAAACATCAAGTTTCAGTTGGAAACTGAGGACTTAACATTTTGACATACTAAGTTTTGGTGCTTATGAAATATTCAGGATAAGATGTCAAGTAGGAAATTCAAAGTGGTTTACAGCAGAAAAGACCAAAGAGCCTCATGATATCAGGGAGTAGAGGCAATGGCTTTGCCAAGCAGCCTTTAATAATCTGTTATAGTCATGGGGGTCAGAGACAAGGAAAAGCAAGTGGTTAGTACTAGAGAATGAGAACTGGATGAAGCAGTGATGTAATAGAGGAGTCTATTGTGGGAAGGAACTACATGACTTAGTAGTGACTGCCTAAGTTAGAAGCATTCATGTGCTTGATGACAACTCATAATCTGAGGGAACTACTAATGTCAAAGACCCATCAGGCACAAGCTTGTACTCTGACAAACTCAGATTTATTGACTCTGTGCAAAGAAGGAAGGCATTCCAAGGGAACCATGGAATAGCACACAACTAAAAGAAGGAGGAAAACATCTTTTGTACTATTTGGATTCCCTCTGAGAGATTCCAGAGAGGACAATAAAAGAGTGTAGGTTAGTTGTTTCTGTGACAGGATCTGAAGAAGAGGGGTGAAATAGAAATGGCTGCTGCCATGAGGGGAGGGTAGATTAACAATTGGGTATCTGCAGTAACAGATGGATATAACAAGTGGGTCTTGGAACATTACTGGTAATAAAGCAGTTAGTTACTCAGAGGCAGTTGTTTTGCCATTTTATAGCTGCTACATGACCTTGGGAGAAACAATGTCTCCTATCAACTCTGCAGCTGACATTGAAAATGTCTGCTCTCCCAGCATAGTTAATAGTAATAGTACTTTTAAAATTTTCAGTCTCAGCTGATTTTTAGTTTTTCAGCCACAACTAGGCTTTAACTCTTTTAGTAGCAGTGGAGTGGCCATGTTAAAGATATGGCTGCTCTAGGAATCAAGCCAGCAAAGGTGGTCCAGTGGCAGATACCAGAAAGTATAATGGTGAGGAGAACCTAGAAGCAAGTGTCTGGCAGGTATCTTTATTTCTTTAACAACAAGATGACTTATGACCATAATGCCATTCATTTCTCTATACTCTCTTCTCTATACTCTATACTCATTTCTATACCAGAAATTCTACTTTTAGAAATCTACCCCAGGAAATCATATACAGATGCACATATAGTTTTATGCAAAGATGCTCATCACTACATTGTTTATGATACCCAGATGCCAGTTAAATTCATTCTATATTTTGAGATTCAAAAGAGATTAACTCAATCTCCTTCTTTTGGGGGTCCCTATATTTCAATATAATTGGTTTGCCTCAACCAATTTTTTGTTTTCCTTTTTTTTTTTAACTTACTTTCCATGTGGAACTAAGTTTCTTTCTCTAATAGAGTTTTAATTTCAAGTGTATATAATGTCCCAAGTCTTTCCCCTCTGAATAAAACATCTCATTTTATTTCATTTCTGTCTCCTAAAATACAGTTGGCCCTTCAACAATATGGGATTATGGACACCAAGTCATAGTTGAAAATCCACCTATGATTTTTTACTTCCCTGAAACTTACCTACTAATAGCCTACTGTTGACTGAAATAGTTATCAATAACATAAACAGTCAATTAACACATATTTTGTATGTGCATGTATTATGTACTGTATTCTTACAATAAAGTAAGCTAGAAAAAAGGAAATTTTATCAAGAAAATCATAAGCAAGAGAAAATACATTTATAGTACCATAATATATATTGATACTGTAAATTTATTTTGAAAAACAAATTCATATTTATTTACAGATATGACAATTCATGTATTGATAGTGGAAAAGCAGTAACATGATTGCTTTATAGTAGCCTAGTGTAATTGATAGGATTGCTTCATGGAAACCTAGACTATACACTAATGAATAAGTCATTATAAAATTTTTTTGACATAGGGTGCTACAATAATATTATTAATACATGATTAGAAACACTGTTGCATATTTTAAAAAGCCACTCACCTGTGATGGTAGGCTGATATACAATTTTTCCATTTATGAGAAAGAGGGGCATAATGTATGGTGATGTAATTCCCTGAAAGCAAAGTTATAAGACAGTAAGAAAATTAATACATTATTAATTTTATATTAGATATCACTGACCTTATGCCTATGTAAGGATAGACTATCTCCTTCCACACAGAACTTGCACATGAAGCTCTACATGATGAATACTTAGTTGATGATGATGATGATGCCTTAATTCTTGTTGTACAGTTATTAAATTTTCACACACATGCATGAGATTACTTTTTTAATTGTATGTCATGATGATTATTTTCTATTTATTATGTGAAAGTGGATCATCATAAAGGTCTTAATTCTCATCATCTTCACACTGAATGGGCTGAGGAGGATGCGGGGGCTGGTCTTGCTGTTTGAAGAGTAGCAGAGGTGGAAGATAAAGAGGTGGTTGAAGGTGAGGCAGAAGAGGTGGGCACACTCTGTGTAACTATGGAAATACATCAATTTTTTTCCTGAGTTTTCTGCTTTGTCATTGTCCCAAAACTGTGCCTATACAGAACCAATCCTTCCTCCACCATTTGCTTTAGAATCAGTGCCAAATTATAGAAGATCCCATGCCATAAAGAAGTCAAAAGCAGTCTTGAATAATCAGAACACTTCTGTCACGTTGCCTCATCTCAGTTTGTTTTCTGGCAAGACTTCTTCTATACCTATTTCCTCATTGTCTGGCACTGGTTGAGAAGCACTCATCTCCATCAAATTGTCTTCTGTTAATTCCTCTGGTGTGGCCTTTATTAACTCTTGAATTTCTTCTGATTCATATAGTGAAATTCTTCACCCTCCAACTTTTCTTTTTTTTGACCATATCCACACACTCTTTCATGCCTTTGATTGGCTCTGTCATAAGTCCTGTGAAGTCATGCACAACATCTGGACATTTTTCTCCAGCAAGAATTTATTGTTTTGGGCTTGATGGATTTCACAGTGTGTGTGTGCGTGTGTGCGCACATGTTTAACAACAGTGGCATCTTCAATGCCAGGCTTTCATGATGTTCTATCAGGGTTCTCTTCCATACAATCCTTTCTGTAGAGTAGCATACGTAATGAATCTTAAAGGTCATTGTGAATCCTGATGTAGAGGATAAATTAGAAATATTGGGTTTCAGGGGAAGTAGACCACTTTGACACTTTCAGTGTTGAACTCCTAGTGTGGCCAGAAGCATTGTCCAATATCAACAAAACTTTAAAAGGCAGTTCCTTACTAGAAGGGTACTGTCTGACTTCAGCTACAGTGCATCAATAGAACCAATCCAGAGAAAATGTCATTGCCGAGACCTTTGTTGTATAACCAGAAAACCGGCACCAGCTGTTTACTTTTTCCCTTCAAAGTTCAGTGTTTAGCGGCTTATAGATCAGGGCAGTCCTGATCCTAAACTAGACTGCATTTGCACAAAACAGTAGAGTTAGCCTATCCCTTCCTGCCTTAATACCTGTTTCTTCTCTTCCTAATAATTGTCATGTGTGACATTTTTCTCCAGAAAAGAATACTTTCATCTGCATTAAAAACCTGTTCAGGCAGATATTCTTTCTCCTCACTGATACCTGTACTGGCATTTGGGAAGTTGTATGCTGCTTCCTGATGGGAAGAAACTGCTTTTTCTGTTATCTTGACACTTTACAAGCTAAACCTCTTTCTAAAATTATCAAACTATCTTTTGCTCTAGTTTTGGGTTCTTCATCTTCCTTTTGCATTAAGTTATCATATAATCATTCCAGTTTTTTTTCTCAAATCATATTAAAGTATATAAGTATCGCTTTCTTATAGGAATCCTGCACCCACATAAAAACTACATTTTCAAGATAAAAGGGTATTTTGCAAAAATGTAAGGTTTTCTTACCTGTTAGAGTAGTTATGGGGTTGGCTTCATGAATTTCCTTTTTTTTTTTTTTTTTACAATTATCCTTACACTGGTTTCATTTATCTTAAAATGGCAAGAAACCACTGCTGCAGACCTTAATCTATGGTATATACCAAGCAGTTCTTTTTCTTGAACTGTTAGGACATTTTTCTGTTTCTTGGGAGTACTTTCAACATCCTTATATGGGTCCCATGGTGTTATTCAACATGCGTGGAATTGTATTAAGCACAATAAGAAATATGCAAGAATCACAAGATATCACTTTTTACTGTAATACATAATTTACTACAGAGATGAATTGTTCACATGGAGCTGATTAGTGTCACATGGTGTTTTAAGCTGACACTTGCAACATTTGAGTTTCCTGCAATAGCAACTGAAGGTAGCTATGAAATTATTCCAGTAAAGTGTGTACTACAGTTAATTTTATCTATGATTTAATACCGAACCTTTACATTTACATTTCTTTCAACTGTAAATGGTACCATGTACAGTCTGTGTTTGCATGTGTAAGTTTTAATAAATTTTAACTTTTATAATAGATTTGTGTATATTTTATTGTAGTAAATTATAAAATAGACTAGAATCTACATATATTTTATGCATTCATGACATACCTTTTTCTTAGTTTTTGACATTTCTAGACTATGTGATTCACGTGCAAGCTTTTTCAAATTGTTACAAATCTCCAAACAATGTATCAATATATATATTGAAAAAAATGTGCATAAGTGGACCCATGCTGTTCAAATCCATGTTGTTCAAAGGTGAACTATACATTAATGTACCCTCTACCAATCCGCAGTTTGTTCTTTATAGTTGAGAGTCTCTTATGGTTTGCTTCTGTCTCATTTTAAATTTCCTTCCCCTATGTTCTCTTTTGTTTCTTTAATTCCACATATGAGTGACATCATACAGTATTTGTCTTTCTTTGACTGACTTGGTCACTTAACATAATACATTCTAGCTCCATCCATGATATTGCAAATGGTAAAATTTCATTCTTTTTGATTACTGAGTGATATTCTATTGTATATGTATATACCACATCTTTATCCATTCATCTGTAGATTGAGATCTGGGTTCTTTCCATAGTTTGGCTGTGTGGACATTGTTCCTATAAACATTGGGGTGCATGTGCTCCTTTGAATCAGTATTTTTGTATCCTTTGGGTAAATCCTAGTAGTGCAATTGCTGCATCATAGAGTAGTTCTATTTTTAACTTTTTGAGGAAAATCCATACTGTTTCTCAGAGTGGCTGTACCAGCTTGCATCCACACAACAGTGTAAGAGGATTCCCCTTTCTCCACATCCTTGCCAACATCTGTTGTTTCCTGAGTTGTTAATTTTAACCATTCTGACTGGTATGAAGTGGTAGCTCATTGTAATTTTGATTTGTATTTCCGTGACTTTCAGTGATGTTGAGTATCTTTTCATATGTCAGTTAGCCATCTATATATCTTCTTTGGAGAAATGTCTGTTCATGTCTTCTCCCCATTTCTTGACAGGATTTTTGTTTTTGTTTTATGAGTGTTAAATTGGATAAGTTCTTTATAGATTTTGAATACTAGCCCTTTTTCTGATGTGTCTTTTGTGAATATCTTCTTCCATTCTGTAGGTTGCCTTTTAGTTTTGTTGATCATTTCCTTTGCTGTTCAAAAGCTTTTTATTCTGAGTAAGCCCCAATTATTCATTTTTACTTTTGCTTCCCTTGCCTTTGGAGATGTATCTAGCAAGATGTTGTAGTGGCCAAACTTAAAAAGGTTGCTGCTGGGTGCCTGGGTGGCTCAGTGGGTTAAGGCCTCTGCCTTTGGCTCAGGTCATGATCCCAGGGTCCTGGGATCGAGCCCCGCATAGGGCTCTCTGCTGGGTGGGGAGCCTGCTTCCCTTCCTCTCTCTGCCTCTCTCTGCCTACTTGTGATCTCTCTGTCAAATAAATAAATAAAATCTTTAAAAAAAAAAAAAAGGTTGCTACCTGTGTTCTCCTCTAGGATTTTGGTTGATTCCTATCTCGCATTTAGGTCTTTCATGGATTTTGAGTTTATTTTTGTGTATGGTATAAGAAAGTGGTCAAGTTTCATTCTTCTGCATGTTGCTGTCCACTTTTCCAAACACCATTTGTTGAAGAGATTGTCTTTGATTCCATTAGATATTCTTTCCTGCTTTGTTGAAGATTAGTTGACTGTAGAGTTGAAGTTCTATTTCTGGGTTTTCTATTCTGTTCCATTGATCTGATCCAGTACCAAAGTGTCTTGATGATTATGGCTTTGTAATATGGCCTCAAGTCCAGAATTGTGATGGCTCCAACTTTGGTTTTCTTTTTCAAGATTGCCTTGGCTATTAGGATCTTTTTTTATTCCATATAAATTTTGGGAATGTTTCTTCCAGCTCTGTGAAAAATACTAATGGTATTTTGATAGGGATTGCTTTGAATGTGTAGATTTCTTTGGGTAACATAGACATTTTAACAATATTTTTTCTTCTGATCCATGAGCATGGAATGTTTTTACATTTCTTTCTGTCTTCCCCAATTTCTTTCATGAGTCTTCTACAGTTTTCTGAGTACAGATCTTTTACCTCTTTGGTTAGGTTTATTCCTAGGTATATCATGGTTTTTGGTGCAATTATAAATGGGGTCAATTATTTGATTTTTTTTTTTCTGCTGCTTCATTGTTAGTTTGTAGAAATGCAACAGACTTCTGATTTTGCCCTGATTTTACATCCTGGACTTTGCTGAATTCTTATATCAGTTCTAGTAATATTTTGGTGTAGTCTTTTGGGTTTTCTACATAAAGTATCACGTTGTCTGCAAAGAGTGAAAGCTTGATTTCTTCTTTGCCACTTCAGATGTCATTTATTTCTTTTTTGTTGTCTGATTGCTGAGGTTAGGAGTTCTAGTACTACTTTGAAAATAGTGGTGAGAGTGGGCGCCACTGTCCTATTTCTGACAGGGGAAATACTATCAAATTTTCCCCTGTTGAGGATGATATTCACTGTGGGTCTTTTGTGTGTCTTCTGTGATGTTAAAGTATGTTCCCTCTATCCCTACAAGGTGGAGGATTTTCATCAAGAAAGGATAAGGTATTTTGTCAAATGCTTTTTCTGCATCTATAGAAGGGATCATACGGCTCTTATACTTTCTTTTATTAATGTGGTGTATCACATTGATTGATTTGCAGATGTTGAACCCAGCCCAGGAATAAATCTCACTTAGTCGTGATGAGTAATCATTTCAATATACTATTGGATCCTATTAGCTAGTATCTTAGTGAGAATTTTTGGGTCCATGTTCATCAGGGATACTGGTCAACAGAATAATTATCCTTTTTAATGTGGTCAAGGTAATGCTGACCTCATGAATGATTTTGGAAGTTTTCCTTCCATTTCTATTTTTTGGAGCAGTTTCAGAAGAATGGGTATTAATTCTTCTTTAAATGTTTGGTAGAATTCTATAGGAAGCCATCCAGTCCTGGAATCCTCTTTGTTTGGAGATTTTTGATTACTGATTCAGTTTTTTTGCTGGTTGTGGTCTGTTCAGGTTTTCTATTTCTTCCTGTTTCATTTGGTAGTTTGTATTTTCTAGGAGTTTATCCTTTTCTTACATATTGCCTAATTTGTTGGCATATAAGAGCTTATAATATTCTCTTATAAATTTTATGTTTCTTTTGTGTTGGTTGTTATCTCTTCTCTTTGATTCATGATTTTATTTGTTTGGGTCATTTTTCTTTTTGATAAGTCTGACTAGGAGTTTAGCAATCTTATTAATTCTTACAAAGAACCAGCTCCTAGTTTTGTTGATCTGTTCTACTGTTTGTTTGTTTGTTTATTTATTTATTTATTTATTTGTTTATTTATTTATTTATTATTTCTATATCATTGATTTCTTCTCTAACCTTTATTATTTCTCTCCTCCTGCTGGATTTAGGCTTTATTTGCCATTCTTTTTCCAGCTCCTTTAGGTGTAAAGGTAGGTTGTATATTTGAGAAGTTTCTTGCTTCTTGAGGAAGGCCTGTATTGCTAGATATATTTCATTTTCATTGTTTCCATGTATTTTTTAAAATTCTTCTGTAGTTTCTTGGTTTACCCATTTATTCTTTAGTAGAATGTTTTTTAACCACCATGTATTTGTATGCCTTCCAAATTTCTTCTCTTGTTTGATTTCAAGTTTCACAACATTGCAGGCTGAAAATATGTATGGTATGATTAAATTTTTTGTACCAGTTGAGACCTGATTTGTGACCCGGTATATGATTTATTCTGGAGAATGTTCTATGTGTACTCAAAAAGAATGTGTATTCTGCTGCCATAGACTGAAATGCTTTGAATGTATCCGTTAAATCCATCTTGTCCAGTATGCCATTCAAAGCTCTTATTTCCTTGTTGAGCTTATGTTTAGATGATCTGTCTAGTGCTGTGAGTGGGATGTTAAAGTCACCTACTATTATTATATTATAATCATTGAGTTTCCATAGTTTTGTTGTTAATTGGTTTATATATTTGGCTGCTCCCAAGTTAGAGGCATAAATATTTACAATTGTTAGATGCTTTTGTTAGATAGAACCTTTTATTATGATATAGTGTCCTTTTTCATCTCTTTTTAGAGTATTTGGTTTAAAATCTAGTTTGGCTCATGTAAGGATGGCTACTCCAATTTCCTTTTGATGTCCCTTAGCATGATAAATGATTTTCCACCCCCTCACTTTAAATTTGGAGGTGACTTTGGGTCTAAAACTAGTCTTTTACAGAAAGCGTATCAATGGGTCTTTTTCTTTTCTTTCTTTCTTTTTTTTTTGGGGGGGGTTCTTGTTTTTTAATCCATTCTGACATCCTATTTCCTTTGATTGGAGCATTTAACCCATTTACATTCAGAGTGACTACTGAAAGATATGAATTTGGTGCCATTGTATTATTCATAAAGTTGGCTTTTCTGTAGATTGTCTCTGTTACTTTCTGGTTTTTGTTACTTTTCGGCTCTCTCTCCACTCAAAGGATACCCTTTAATATTTCCTGCAGGGCTGGTTCAATGTTCACAAATTCCTTTAGTTTTTGTTTGTCCTAGAAACTCTTTATCTCTCCTTCTATTTTGAATGACATCCTTGTTGAATAAAGTATTTTTGGCTGCATATTTTTCCCATTTAGCAAATTGAATATATCATGCCAATCCTTTCTTGCCTGCCAGGTCTCTCTGGACAGGTCTGCTGCCAGTCTTACATGCCTATCCTTGTAGGTTAAGTACCTCTTATCCTGAGCTGCTTTCAGAATTTTCTCTTCATTTTTGTAATTTATAAGCTTCACCATGATTTGTTGATGTGTTGACCTATTTTGTTGATTTTGAGGGGAGTTCTGTGAACCTCTTGGACTTGAATATCTGGTTCCTTCCCCAGATTAGGGAAGTTCTCAGCTATAATTTGTTTAAATAGAACTTCTACCCCTTACCTGTTCCTCATCTGCTGAGACTCCTATAAAATGGATGTTATTTTGCTTTACAGAATCAGTGATTTCCCTAACTCTACCTTCATGATCTAATAGTTTTCTTTCCTTCTTATTTTCAGCTTCCTTATTTTCTATCATTTTAACTTCTATATCACTGGTTTGCTGTCTTACTTCGTTCTTCCTCATTTTTATGTCCTCTACTTGGGACTACATCTCAGGAATAGCATTTTAGGTCTTTTGTCTCTACAGTAAGGGATTCTCTAGTGTCTTCTCTGCCTTTTTCAAGACCAGCTAGTATGTTTATAGTCATTGTTGTAAATTCTAATTCAGACATCTTACTTATATCTGTATTGATTAAATCCCTTGCAGTGAATACTACCTTCTGTTCTTCCTTTTGGTTGCATTTCTCCATCTCATCATTTTGTTTCAAAGGGAAAAGAAGAGACAAAGAGAAAAAAAAAATCAATAATAACAACAGAAAAAGCAAACAAACAGCTAGATCCTGGGTGTGTTTTGGTCTGCTTATTAAAAGAAACTAGACCCTAAAGTAAGAACAAAAATTAAAAAAAATACATAATACAATGAAAGGAAATAAAAAATAAATATATATATATAAATAAAAAATAAAGAATTGAAAAAAATAATACTAAAAACTAAAGAATAAAAATATACAAAGAATGCTGTATACTGTTTTCCCCAAGAGTTTTGCAGCCCTCTGTAATCAGTAAACTTGGTGAGAGTGAGCTGTTTGTGCTGGTCTTCTGGAGGAAGGGCCTGTTGCATTGATTCTCCATTGTGCTTGCCCCAGTGAAAATGCACCTCCAGTGCACAGAGGTAGGGCTTGGTGTAAGCAGCTCTGGGCACCACTAGGTGGTGCTGTTTTGCTCCTTGAAGTCATTCAGCATCAATAGGTGGGATGAATATGGCTGTGCCCCACTTTCTAGCCCTGGAGATGA
Source organism: Lutra lutra (assembly GCF_902655055.1). Taxonomy (NCBI): domain Eukaryota; kingdom Metazoa; phylum Chordata; class Mammalia; order Carnivora; family Mustelidae; genus Lutra; species Lutra lutra. Next base: position 124,879,212 of record NC_062279.1, on the reverse strand, counting down.
AAATTCACTCCCCCACTTTTCAGTAAGCCTTCATAGAAAAGCAATCAATCACTCTTGTCTCCCCAGTTTCCATCAGAATTCTATGTTCACTCAGCTTGTGACTAAGCTTTTTTAACTCAGGCACACTACTAAGTTTCAAAACTCCAAATTTTATGGACTCCCACAGCTGGACCTATGCTGTTCATCCTGGGGTGGGGGTCTCTCCAGCCTTCTGCCTTTTGCTGGACCTCTCCCAGGAAAGCAGTTGCACAACCTGCAGTAGTTTACAGTTTATGGCAACAAAGAGCAGAGAGCAGGCACTAGACTCACTGTTTTCAGCCAGCTTATCTGCTCCCATGCCTAAGAACTCTGCGGCACTCAGGTACCCCCCATTCTTCTTGCAACCCTGGGGATCCTGAGAACTTGCCATCACACCTGGAAATCTGCTTCACTTCACCACCTGATCGTCTGTAAGCCAGGGATGTCCCCCACTCTAGCAGATTTCTTAAGGTTCCAATTTTGCATTCTGCTGTTTCTAATACTCTGTGGTTAAGTGGCATCCCTCTCCTCTGCCATATTCTCAGCTATATCATACTGGATTTAAGTCTCCATACCTTCGACCTTCCAAATGGTGGTCACTTTTCTACTCATAGACTTGCAGTATTTGTGACTCAGCTCTCAGATTGATCTCTTGGGTGTTCAGAATGATTTGGTACCTATCTAGTTGTGTTCGAGGGACAAGACTAACTTAGGGTCCCCCTACTCACCTTAACTCCTCCCTCAAAATTGTGGTTTTAATTGGACCCATCACCATATTTATTTATTTAAAGCATAAAGTATAAAGTCCATCTATTTCAACATGATTGATTTTTCTTATACTCCTGTCTATTTTATTGTATTAATGTAAATGCAGTATTATGCGATCTATGTATGATAACTATGAGATGCTTTGGTTTAGGTATTGGCAGATAATATACCTATAGGTAGAATTTGGGGTTTCCCAAACAGAAAGTGGACTTTCATAAAGCCACTCATTATGGGAAAAAATTGATCATAGTAAAGAAAATATGAATTGTAGAGATAAGATAACATCTTTTTTTAAAAGAGTTTACCCATTTATTTGACAGACAGAGATCACAAGTAGTAGGCAGAGAGGCAGGCAGAGACAGAAGAGTAAGCAGGCTTCCTGCTGAGCAGAGAGCCCAATGCGGGGCTCAGTCCCAGGACCCTTCGATCATGACTTGAGCCGAAGGCAGAGGCAAACCCACTGAGCCACCCATGTGCCCCCTAAGATAACATCTTTTTCTCAATACTTCTATGAATTATTGAATCCAGATTCTGAGAAATATGATTATTAGAAAAATCCTGGTAATAAGAAGTAATATGACCTTACTTTGTGGAGAAAAACCTCTTTGTGGCCTAGGCTGAGATGCAGCAGCCCAAGGATTTTTTTTTTTTTAAGATTTTATTTATTTATTTGACAGACAGAGATCACAAGTAGGCAGAGAGGCAGACAGAGAGAGAGGAGGAAGCAGGCTCCCTGCTGAGCAGAGAGCCCAATGTGGGGCTCAATCCCAGGACCCTGGGATTATGACCTGAGCCAAAGGCAGAGGCTTTAACCCACTGAGCCACCCAGGCACCCCAGCCCAAGATCTTAAGTTAGATCTCAGCCAGCAGGTTATTGGAGGAGTGCTAACCACCAGTCTCTATAAATTGCATGTTATTTGTGTATCTCTGTAGTAATCCGCATTTCCTGAATGACCAGAGGCTACCAGAAACCACTATGTCTTATCTCTCTTAAATTTAGATAATTAAAAGAAGATTTTAAAAAATTCATATTTTTATGGTATAGCATGTAATCCATATATAATCAAAATGTAATTTAAAGAAAATAATCTAGAATTTTCAGATATTAACTATTAAAATTTAATATGAACTATGAAATAATGTTAAATATAAATAAATATATAATTCATTCTAGTGGGAGCAAAGTTTTTCTTCCAAGAGAAACTAGACAAATTATTTTCTCCTATCCCCCAAGATGTATCCAAATTTATAACATCACTTCAAACTTATTTATTTACCTAGTGTTGACCTTGAGGAATTATTTAGCATCTCTAATCTCCAGTTTATCCCTATGTAACATTTGGATAATGTGATGGTTAATTTCTTATATCAACATGACTGGCCTAAGAGATACCAATAAAGTTGGTAAAATAGTATGTTAGGATGTGTCTGTGAGCATGTCTCCAGAAGATATTAGCCTTTGAATCAGTAGATTGAGTAAAGATGTCCTTTACGAATAGAAGATGCAAGTGAGCATCATCCAATGGGCTGAGAGCCTGAATAGAACAAATAAGCAGAGGAATAGTTAATTTGTTCTCTCTGCTTGAGGTGAGACATCCATTGTCTACTGTTGTCTACTACCCTTGAACTTCATTGCTCCTACTTCTTGGGCTTTCAGACTCATACCAGGACTTAAAACATCTACTCTTTTTTTTTTCCCATTCTCAAGCCTTTGAACCTGTACTGAATTAGACAGGCTTTTCTGGTTTCCAGCTTGTGGAAGGCAGATCACAGGACTTCTCATTGTCCATAAGCACAAGCCCATTTTTGTAACAAGTTCCTATTACATGCATATATATATTCTATAAATATTCTATTGGTTCTGTTTCTTGAAGGACCCTAAGTAATAAGGAAAATAACAAGACAGCTTATAGAGCTCTGGTGATGATAGATGCATTAATACAGGTAAAGAATACAAAACAGTACCTGGCATACATATGATAAACACAACATTTTAGTTGCTCTTACAATTGTTGTTGCTGCTGTCATTGTTATTACTCAGCCTTTTGAAAGCCTGTGGTACATACATAAGAGTTCACATTTTGGCTTTCCTCTCCTGGCACATTTGTTGATCTTACATGGCACAAAGAACATGTGATTCTTGGCACCCATATTTAAAGGTAATTATGAATTCCACACTAGACTTAGCTACATAATGAACCAAATTTCAACAAAAATTCCCTGTGTTTCTTGTTAAACACTGCTGAATTCCTGATATATAACACAATACATAGGAGAGAAGTAGTTATGAACCATTTCAGCTTACTCTCAGTTTATTTCCTGCAGTCACAAGGTCTTTAATATATGCTCAAATTTTAATTTTCCCTAATGGTATCCTGAATCCTTAAACTGAAACTGAGCTGTCTCATTCTGTATTAAAGCTAGCTGTTGATGTGAATTGAAAGTGTGTAAGACTTTCACTGATAATTCAAACTTTGTGAAGAGCTGTTTAGGTCCTTCACCAGCCAAGGTTTCCACAGTGTGGTTCTATTTAGGGACTTAGGACTTTGAAAGCAAAAGCAAGCTTTGAATGCTTAATGTGCCAGGACTTTTAAAATCTTTCTTTTGTGACCCACAAGAGAACTGGAATATGTTGTGTCTTCTTCAATGTAAGATCAAATTCTGTAATACCCTTAGGTTTATTTGTTATTATTAACAATTCCATTTATTGAATGTCTGAAAAATGCCAGGTATACAGTGAGGTACTTTACATAAATTTAATTTAAATATTAAAAAAATTCAAAAACAAAAGGGCCTTAAAATTTATACATGTTCACTATATCATACAGCTAGAACGTGTCAGAGTTGGATTCAGAATGAGTTTTTCTGACAGTGAAAGTATATATTCAACTCATTTGAATATTATATTCCTGTATATAAAAAATGCCAAAAAGTAATTAAGGAGTAGTAGACACTAAGCTATATAGTAGAAATGCAGAAATGAGTTAGAAGCCATCTGACCCCATATAGAAACTGAAATCCATAGACATATTCAAAAAGTCTATGGATTAAAAAAAACTAAAGCCTCCCAAGCCATTACACCAGAAAAAAATTGTGACATCTTGGGTTCTTCCAAGAAGGGATTTATGTAATATCGGAGAGAGTAATTAAATGATAGCATATATTAACAAATTTGTTGAATAGACATTGATCTATTTACCACATATGAGCCCTTTACATACATGTTAAAGAACTATGTAGGGACTTACTTGCTTTTTGGTATTGCCACTGCTTATTTCATAATGCGATCTCTGGTCGACATAATATATATATACATTTTTAATGTAAGTACTCTTCCCGTAAATGTCTGTCTTTTATTCATTCTCCATTTTTTTTTCTACTTCTTCTGAAGGATTGGAACTCAGTTCTTTGCATCTACTGCCATGTCCTGAAATTATAATTCTTGGTTCTTTCAAACTGCCACTTCCAATAACCACAGGGGGAAAAAAAGTGCTATGCAAGCCAGTTGGCTCTATTTAGTTTCATAAGGAAAAACTACATCTGCTTTTTGGATTAAACTATGCTTATAAAACCATGCCTATTTAGTTGACAGGGAGAAAAAAAGTATAAATTACATGTTTTAGTTATTCTTGTTTTAGTACACTTCAGAGCTTTAATTTACCCTAGGTTTGCCCTTGAAAAAAAAATACTGAGAATTTCAATTTGTTGGTTCTGGGCCAGCTGTTTTCTTTTAGACTGGCAACATGATATTTGCCAGAGTTACAATCACTTATGCCAATGCCTATTAGAGACTAAATACTGTTTGCCCCACGTACTTATTCTTCTGACGTAAAATTAGTTGCAATAAACACTCAGCAAAACTATAAGTTAATTCACAAATTATTTTTTAATTACTTGTTCTGTGCGTTGTTAAGTGCTGGTGCTGTGACAAAGTATGATGAAATTTACCACACGGCCTATGGCCTTTAGGAGCTTCCAATTTCATAGTAGAAGGAAAATGGGGTGACAAAGCACATAAAGTTTTTGCACAATAGTTATGGAATAAGTTCAGGGGAATCTATAAATCAAACGACATGAAGATTTTATTGTGAAATGAGTTAAGGTTGAGGAGAAAAATTGTGTGTGGTTTGTGTTCATGATCAAATAAGGTTTCATGGAGAAGGTACAAAATGAGTAGAAAATATGTAAATGCAAAGGAGACCTCTTCTCTTATAAAAATGATAATAAAATTGTTTATTTAAAGTAGAAAATAGTTCACTGCTATGAAGACATAAAGTATATAATATGAGAAAAATATTTCATTACTTTTACTCCCTGGAATAGTAAATTCCTTAATTATTTAGCAAGTATTCAACATTTACCTAAAAAAAAAAATGCTTCTTTAGATAAAAAAATTGAATGAATTGCTACCTCGTATAGAATCCAGTAAAAAACTTGTGTTTACATGATTGATATATAAAGTCATATCTCAAAAAATTTTATATAGATTTCATTCTGAGTGCTACATGTCTCAAAGTTCAGAAGGTGTAAATAAATTCTAATATTTTTTATCTTCATTTTATTTACATTGTGACTTTGAGAATAATTTAGAAGAATAAAGAATAGCATATACTGAAAAAGACTCATGTCTAAGCCAATATTGCTCTTACATAGGTTTTAGAAGATTTTTCAATGGTCCAACAAATTTTCAGTGCTAAAATGCACTTGGGACAAGAATTTAGTACATGGCTTCCAATGACTTTTTGTATATCACTGTCATTTGATGTTTCATTATATCAAGAAAGATAGTAAATCTAGGAGGATAAAAATGAAGGAAAACATTGTAATTTTGTTTTTTAAATGTGGAACACCACTTTTTTAGTTTTGAGTGAGCAGTCATCAATAGTCATTAAAGGATTTGTAATCTTAAAAAACTAAATTATCTAGTGGGCTTAATATACTTAAACCTTGGAGAAACTAATGTTGGATATAGAGGAATTTTTAAACTTTGATTGAAGAACACTTAGTTTTATTTCTTTGTTGTTTGTTTTAGGGTAAAGTTAAATATTGATTTTTAAAAAAAACTTCAATTAAATTGTTCTGAGTTTATCAAATTAATTATTTAGATAGTTACTTTAGTATTGCTTATAGCCTTGGCATGGAAAAATTTTTAAAAATTATAATATCTCTACTAAAAGTTAAAAATTTAAGATGAAAGTTTGTCACTAGAACATTTTTCAGCTCAAGATAACTGATGATAACATTCTCTTGTTTATTCTATTAACATTGATAGCAGTATCTTAAATGAGTTGAATCTAATGAAATAACTTTGCTAAAAATAGATACAAAATTGAAATGACTTATCCTGAAACAAGTGCCAACAAATAGCAGTTAAAGTTTTTATCAACAGATGGCTCTTGAAAATCCAAATTTTTTACCATCTGTAAATGCTATGATGAATTTTTTAAAAACGTCAGTTTTCTAGGCTATTAAGAAAATCATTATTTCTTTGTGGACATTTCCAGAGGAGAAGTTTTCTATATTAGTAACTTGTGATTTTGGCCTAGAAATTAAAACAAATATATTTGTTAAAAAACTAATTTATTAGACTTAATAATTTGAGCTGCGGGAAAGGTTTCTAGATAAAACCTTATTTTTTGTGATATTATATAGATAAAAAGTTTTCTGTGTTTTAGAATATGTTTTGACTATTATTTGTGTCTGTACTCATAGGATTATAGCATTATTCAAAATGTCCCTTTAAAATAATTTTGTGGTTCACATTAAAAGAAAAAAATGCTCATATTTTACAGGGTGAATATGTATATTACAGAGGAAAGTTGTAGATGCTGTTTATCTCTTGGGCCATCATTTTAAATAAACAATTGGAAAGAGTTTTGTGACTGGAAATTTTGCTACAAAGTATATTAATTTACAAGTGAAACACCAGATCTTGGACTTTTAAATTAGAATCCCCAATCCAGTCACTTGCTGTTATGTTTATTTAATAAACACTGGAGACATAAAAATGAATCTGGTTTTCTCTATACACAAGACCCCCAGGTCCCATAAGAGAGACAGCCAAATAGACAGATAATGTAAAATATTAGGATTAAGACAGATGTGTACTTTTCAAAAAATAATTTAGAGGTGAAAATATGACAGTTAGATGCTTAATTTTATTAAAGGGGCCAGGAAAAGAAAGTCATCAAAATACTAGGAAGTTTAATGGAAACAGGACATAAAAATTCCAATTAAAGTTAACAATAGGTTTCCCAATTAAAATGTAAAGAAGAAACATATTTCCTGACTGTATAACACTGACTGTATAAATTCTGATTGTATAACACTACTTTGGATTCAGAACAACACATTTGCAAATAACACTGATAAGCCAAATCATGTAAGACAATAATGATAATAGAAACCACTTTACATGAGAAATGTTTTAAAAAATGGGATAAATAAACTTGATATATGACACTTTTTTAAAGGTATCTAAAATAGGATTATTGCAAGGGAAGTGTGTTTCCATAAAGAGGAAAAAAATTTAAAAAAATAGATAAAAATTAATGGGGGACAGATTTTAGTTTAATACTATGAAGAAAAATATTACAAAACCCCTGAGCCATTTAACATCACATATTTTGGTGTAGATAAATTAAGCCCATGATTTTTGATGTTCAAACAGGTGTCCAGTGCAAGTAGCAGTGCCAATGGTGGTAAAATTAGTAATACTAATAATAGAATAGTAATATATATTAGTAGACTATATAAGTGTATTAATAATACTATATTTAGTAGAATAGTAATACTATTAACATAAAAGCAATATAAATGAAGGCAATTCTTTGTCTGAAAGATTGCTATGGACCTCACTATTTTCACACATTTTTCTGGTTAGACATTAATTATTTATCTCCAAGAGTGGGGCAAATAAAGCAAAAATATTAAGCAATGACTAAAGCTCCATATCTGGTAAGTGCTGTGTGGGTTCAAAATGTGAGTTCAGGGGTGCCTGAGTGGCTCAGTCAGTTAAGTGTCTGACTCCGGATTTTGGCACACACATCATTATATACATAAAAGGATTGGGAGTACTCCAGGTAAATATGCTGTTAAGATATACTGAGTTTGAGTTTGTTTCATGTTGTTTTATTTTATTTTCAATGTAAATTACAACTCAAGATAATATGCAATATGTAACATGAAACATTTTGTTGAATATCAGGCTCTTGAGCTTTGATCATGCTACTGTTTTGTATTCTGATGGTAACATTGACATGTCTGATTTAGAAGTTATAAAATGTTTTAGAGACCTCACTGGCAAGGATAAAAATTAAAAGGGCTATCTGTGCTCATGCTTCAGAGCTTCAGCTGGTTTCCAGATGGTTTTGAGAAAAATTTATCCCATAGTGTAGTAGTATAGTTATTTGTAGTGTAGTATTAGGTACATTAGCTAGGTTTTAAGCCTTTTTCTTAGATGCTTGGCAATGACAATCTTAAAATAAATACTCATATAACCCTCAATGTTTTGTGGTTTGCCAATTCTAAGAGACAATTTTCAGTTTGTATAACAATAGAATTTAATTATAATTAATGTTTCTGTAACTTTTCTAAAGCATATGAAATTTTTGCTATTGTGTGAAGTATTGAACAATATTTCTTTTTCCAATACCATTTTAACAGGTAATTATCATGATTATTTATAAAATTTTATGTGATAATAATTGTTTACCCTTTTAATTTTAAGCATCGATGTATTCTGTTAAGTACGAAAGTGCAAAAATTTAAAGTTGTAGCTTTTGCAGTATTGCTTAGACTTCAATGACCACATTTTATTCAGAATTAGTACACCAGGAAGCCAAAGTCTTTTAAGTTAAAACTGAGTACAAAGATGAGTCTCTCTTCCCACACTTTGGCATGCATCATAATCACCTGAAACTTCTTTTTTTTTCACCTGAAAGTTTCTTAAAAATGGGACACCTGGGTTTTTCCCAGATCCTTGGAGTCATTAATATTTACTGTAAGATTAAGCTTTTAATCCTCCACATTGTTATAAGTAACTGTGACTTGAATTTGCACAATACTCCAACAATATAAATACTGTTTGTATTAAATTTTGTATTATAGAACACTAAATTTTTTGAGTTAAAAGTTTATCACAGTTTAGATTGTATTGTATCTTTAGATAAATTTAAAGAGAATTAACATTTTAATGGTACTAATTGCATAATAGATGAATATTGTATATTTTGTAACATAGTTAAGTCTTCTAGTTTCTCTCAGAAGTTTTATAGTTTAGCAGTGTAGTGTCTCCACGTCTTATAATTCTTAAGCATTGTATATTTTAAGTAATTTTATTTTTTTAAGATTTATGTGTTTATTTCAGAAAAGTGCTCAAGAGAGAAAGAACACTAGTGGGGGTGGGGGGGGAAGCAGTAGAGATGGAGAAGCAGAATCCCCACTGAGCAGGGAGCCTGATGCAGGGCTCCATCCAAGGACCCTAGGATCATGATCTGAGCCAAAGACAGAGGCTTAACTGACTGAGCCACCCAGGTACACCTTAAGTTATTTTAAATGTGTTTTTTTAAGTTTTAAAATCATTCTTGTCTCTGAGTTAAGTGTCTGCCTTTGGCTCAGGTCATGATCTCAGGGTCCTGGGATGGAGCCCCATGTCAGGCTTCCTGCTCAGTGGTTAGCCTGCTACTCCGTCTCCTCCCCAGTCATGCTCTCTCTTGCTATCTCTGTCTCTCACTTGCTATCTCTCTCTCTCAAATAAATAAATAAAATCTTTAAAAAATTTTTTTAAAATAAGATCATTATTGATACTAAATAGAAATATAATTGGTTTAGCTTACTTCAGAGTAAATCTTGGAAATGTATACCAGCCAGTATTTATGAGAATTTTTTTAATGGTACTCTTCACAATATCTTCAAATATGTGAAATGACAATGTGTGTTAAAGTGACTAAGTAAAACATGAATTCACTTATTGAAAATAAACCAAAACTAAAAGAAAAAAAGAAAAAATCCACAATGACATTTAATATCTTAAATTTAAAAAAATGAGAATAAAAAAAGTTCTTGAGAACTACATAAGGTATGATGAAAAAAGGTATGAGAAAGAACTGGGTTGGTACTATTTTAGTTCTTAAAGGCAGATTTTTGTAGGAGTTGATTTTATTATGATGACTTATGATTATATATTACATATATTGCACTAAAATTATGGAATATCACATATGTTAAATAATTAAAGAAATAAATTTGTTTCAAAACTATTCATATCATTTATTCAAAACTAATTCAATAAAATTTGTTGATATTTATTATTAGTTTTAATGTGTCAGAACTATTCTAGATTATTTTTCATACAGCAGAAGGGACAAAACTGAAAAAAACCTCTCCTTTTATGGAGGAGAGATTTAGGAGAAATTAGACTTCACATTACTGAATAAATTGGTGAGAGGGATTATAAAGACACATAGTATAAGTGACAAGAGATACAGTAACAGAGATCAAAGTGCAGAGAAGATAAAGCCAGTTCTATATTCATAGACACATTATTGTCAGGAAAATTTGAATGAATGTGATGCATAGAGATTACAAGATAGTAGTGTACTAGACAATGTTTACTGAATATGTGGTGTAAATATTTAAACTCTCAGTTGTGCATTACTGTATATGAGGTGGGAAGATCACACAAATGGCTCTTGGGAGGCTATAAGAACAAGCTCCAGCACATCATGATTGAAGATGTAGACAGGAAAGAACTTTTTTTATTATTACTTTTAAAAAGATTTTATTTATTCATTTATTTTAGAGAAAGAGTGTGAGTAGGGGCAGGGAGAGGGACAAACAAACTCCATCCTGAGCACAGAGCCCCACATGGGGCTCAATCTCATGACCCTGAGATCATGACCTGAGCCAAAAATCAAGAGTCCACTGCTTAACTGGCTGAGCCATCCAGGTGCCCCAGGAAGTACTTCTAAAAATCACATAAGAAAAGAGTGAGCTGAAATTTGAGGGTGAAAAATGAAAATATTTAATAAATTTCAGGTCCCATTATATATATTTGAAAAGTTATAAGAATTGGGATATTAGATTATATGGTTGTGGTACAGAGAGGAGTGTTTAAATAGAGATAATGGTGGGGATGCACTACCTAGAAATATGTTTTTCATATTTCATCATAAAATTGAACAGCTGAGATGAAATATAAGAAAAGAAGTCAAAGTAAAAGAAGACTAGGATACTACAAGGATCTGGGATGTCGATATTGAAATCATAACAAATTATTTCAGAAAATGTGGTGGGGGCACCTGGGTGGCTCAGTGGGTTAAACCTTTGCCTTTGGCTCAAGTCATGATCTCAGGGTCTTGGGATTGAGCCCCGTGTTGGGCTCTCTGCTTAGCAGGTAGCCTGCTTCCTCCTCTCTCTCTGCCTGCCTCCCTGCCTACTTGTGATCTCTCTCTCTGTCAAATCAATAAATAAAATCTTAAAAAAAAAAGAAAAGGTGGTGAATTTAGATGATAAAATGTTTAATTAGTATAAGGAAGTGGCCTATAATTCCAGAAAATTGGAGACTTTAAAGGATATGGAGAACAAAATGTATGCAAGTGGCATTGAGGAGCCTGGAGAGTGTATTCTCTTACCTCTAGGTTTATGGTGATAGATTTGGGGAAAAACACCTACCCCATACACACAAGCTCCCACACATATACACTTGAAAGAATTGCAATTTATGGATCCTAATCTTTGTACAGTGGGATCATGTTCATCAATCTGCCTACTTTGGGTAAGGAGGTGGAGAGAATACTCAGAGTGGAGATTATTAAATAGGGAATTTTTCTGATTATTAGTGGTGAGTCCTCAAGAGCACAGTAAAAGTGTTCCTGAGGTTGGAGAGGGATGTGAGATTGTGAAAGAATTAGGGATGAGAGATAGCCTGTGAGTCTTGACTTACTATGGCTGAGATAAATAGAGATGCAGGTCTTAATTAGATGATTTCTGCTTTAATCTTGTGAAGAGATGATTTAAAGTTTCTAATTGTAAACATTCTTTCAGGGATTAATCTCCTAGACAGAATATGATGAAGCAGGGAATGGTGGGGAAAAATTAGGAGAACTTACTAGGACCATATGGAAATATGGTAGATGAAATCATAGAGGTCATGGAAATACAGTTTTACAAAAAACATGGCCATACAAAATTGTTCTAGTCATCCATCAAAATAACACATATGGTAATTCTTTTTAGATTTATACTTATTTTAATGAAGAAATAGAAGAGCACCTCATTGGCTCAGTTGAATAAGTGTCTAACTCTTGATTTCTGTTCAGGTTATGATCTTTGAGTTGTGAGGTCAAGCCCAGAGTGGGGCTCACCCCGCTCAGTGTAGAGTCTGCTTACAATTCTCTTGCTCTCCCTTTGCCCCTTCCCCTCCCTTACACATTCTCTTTTTCTAAAAAAAAAAAAAAAAAAAAAGAAGAAAGAAAGAAAGAAAAAGAAGATAAAATTTATCAATGTATTTAGCCATTTAGCTTAGCAAAGACATTTGAATTTTTACACTGAGACAAGGATTCTTCCAGGGATTGGATTTATTTTTAACATTTGATTTTTAAATTATTACAGATTCATATACAACTGAGAGAATAATACAGAGATATTCTGTGTACCCTTCACTTAATTAATCCCAATAGTAACATTTTAAATAACTCTACTATCATATCCCTAGCATGAAATTGAATTGATAAAATCCATAGACATTATGTAGATTCCTCCAATTTTACTATAGTCATTTTTTTGTGTTGGGGGGACATATGTATGTATATGTAGTTAGTCCTATGCAATATTATCACATCTCTAAATTTGTGCGACTACCACCACAGTCAAGATACAACATACTGCCACCACAGAGATCCCTTGTGCCCTCCTTTATATCCACAGCAACTTTCCTCTGTGTCACCTACGAAACCTGGAAACCACTAACCTGTTCTCCTTTTGTATAATTTTGTCATTTCAAGGATTTTACATACATGAAATAAGACAGTTTGTGACCTTTGGCCTTGGTTTTTCCCTTGGTACAATTCTGAGATTCATGTAACTTTTTGCATCCATCAGTATGCACTTGTTCCTTTCTATTATTGAGTAGTATTCTCTTGCTGAGTATTGCAACTGTGGTTATGCCACTGTTTGTCCAACCATTAGCTAATGGTTGCCTATTATGGAAGCCATTTGAATTGTTTCAAGTTTGGGGTTATTATGAAAGCAGTTTCTATGAACATTTGTGTACAACTCTTTTATGAATATAAATTTTCATGTTTCTGGGATAACGTCCCAGAGTGCAGTTGTTTGTCCATATGTAAGTACAACTTTAGTTTTGTAAGAAACTGCCAGCAGATGTGTTACATTCCCACCAGCAATGTATGAGATATCCATCCATTTTCTGCATCTTCACTAGCATTTGGGTTTTCACTATTTTTTATTTTAGGCATTCTGATAGCTGTATGGTGATATTTCCTTGTGGTTTTAATTTGTTTTAATTTGTTTCCTCTATGGTTAAATATAGTGAACATCTTTTCATGTACAATCATGTACAAATATATACAATCTGTATATATTTTGTGAAATATCTGCTCATGATTTTGATCCATATCAAAATTGGATTTTTTTTAAGTTGAGCTTGATGAGTTATTTATATATTCCAGATACAAGTTCTTAGTTGGCTATGGGGTTTACAGTTTCTCCCAGACTATAGCTTATCTTTTCATCTTCTTCAATGGGTTTTTGTAGAGTAAAACTTTTTAAATTTCTTGAGGTGCAATTTATCAGTATTTATATTTATGGGACATGATTTTGGTATCGCATCTAAGAACATTGTTTAGCTTTAATCTCAATTTTCTCCAATGTCTTTTTTCTACAAGTTTTTATACTTTGACATTTTTATATGTCTGTGATCCAAGTTGAGATAATATTTTTATAGGGTGTGAAACTTAGGTTGATAGTTGATGTTCTTGTTTTTGTTGTTGTTGTTATTGTGCCTATGAATTTCTAGTAGTTCTAGTTCTAGCACCATTTGTTAAAAATACTTTCCTTCATTAAGTTAATTTTGCACCTTCATAAAAAATTAATTAGGAATATTAGTATGGTCTATTTGGGGGTTCTCTATTCTGTTCCACTGATCCATGTGTCTATTGTTATACCAAAATCATTGATTACTATAGCTACATTGTAGGACCTAATATCAGGCAGAGTAATTCCTCCCTCCTTCTTCTTTTCCTTCTTTTCCAAGATTGTTTTAGTTGTTCTATGACTGTGATTTTTTTATGTAAATTTTAGAAATATCTTATATGTGTCTACAAAAATCTTTCCTTGTTTTTTTTTTTTTTTTTTTTTTTTTTTTTTTTTTTTTTTTTTTTGTAGAAATTACGGGGACGCCTGGGTGACTCAGTTGGTTAAACGGCTGCCTTCAGCTCTGGTCGTGATCCCAGCGTCCTGGGATCGAGTCCCACATTGAGCTCCTTGCTCAGCAGGGAGTCTGCTTCTCCCTCTGCCTCTGCCTGCCACTCTGTCTGCCTGTGCTCACTCTCTCTGACAAATACATAAATAAAATCTTTAAAAAAAAAGAAATTACATTAATTCTGTGTATTAATTTGAGAAAAATTGGCATTTTCACTATGTTGAGTCTTCTAATATTTGAACATGACATGATTTTCAATTTACTGGGTCTTTTAAAATTTATTTTATTGGGACCTGGGGGGCTCAGTGGGTTAAAGTCTCTGCCTTTGGCTCAGGTCATGATCCCAGGGTCCAAGGATTGAGCCCTGTATTGGGCTCTCTGCTCAGTAGGGGGCCTTCTTCCTCCTCTCTCTCTCTCTGCCTGCCTCTCCCTACTTGTGATCTCTGTCTGTCAAATAAATAAATAAAATCTTTAAAAAATTATTTTATGACCATTCATTATTGTTTTAGAATTTTTGTTTTGAGTATGGTTGACATGCAATGTTACATTAGTTTCAGATGTACAACTTAGTGATTTGATAAGTTTATACATTGAATATGTCCACCACAAGCATACCTGCCATCTGTGCCATTACATCACTGTCATTACAGTATCATCAACTGTATTACTTATGCTCTGCTTTTTATTCTTATGAGTTTCTCATTCCATACTTGAGGTCTGTAACTTCCTCTTCTCTTCATTCCATTTACCAAACTCTACACAACTCTACTCTCTGGCAACCATCAGTTCTCTGTATTTATAGCTTTGGTTGTTCTTCTTTTTGTTGTTTATTCATTTTTTAGATTCCATTTATGAATGGAATCATATGGTATTTATCTTTCAAAGTCTGATATATTTCACTTAGCATAATGTCTTCTAGGTCCCTCTGTGTTTTCTCAAATGCACCATCTCATCATTTTTAATGACTATATAGTATCCCATGTGTGTACACACACATACTCTTACATACATACCACTTTTTTCATCCATTTGTCTATTGGTGGTCAGTTTACTTTCATGTCTTGACTATTGTAAATAATGCTGCATTAAATATAGGAGTGCATATATCATTTCGAGTTAAGTGTTTTCCCTGGATAAATATCTAAAAGTGTAATTATTGGATCATATGAAATTTTAATTTTAATTTTTTGAAGAACCATATTTTTTTCCATGGTGGTTGCACCAATTTACATTCCTGCCAACAGTGTGCAAGGGTTCCTTTTTCTCTACATCCATGTCAACACTTATTTCTTGCCTTTTTTATTTTAGCTATAATAGGTGTGATGTTATCTCACCTTTTTTTTTAAGATTTGTTTATTTATTTGAGAGAGAGAGAGTGCAAGCAGGGGGAGGGGCAGAGGGAGAAAGAATCCCAAGCAGACTCCCTACTGAGTACAGAGCCTGATATGGGACTCGATCCCACAACCCCAAGACTGTGACCTCAGCTGAAACCAAGAGTACGATGCACAGTCAACTGGGCCATAAAGCACCCCTCACCATGGTTTTGATTTGCATTTCCCTGACAATTAGTGATGTTGGACATCTTTTCATGTATTTGTTGGCCACTTCTATGTCTTTGGAAAAATGTTTATTCAGGTCCTCTGTCTATTTTTTAAATTGTATTGTTTTGGTACTGCATTGTATGAGTTCTTTATTTATTTTGGATATTAAGCCCCTATCAGATATATCATTTGTAATGTCCTCTCTTGTTCAGTAGGTTGTCTTTTTGTTTTGTTGATGGTTTTTCTTGCCGTTCAAAAGCTTTCTTCACAACAAAGGAAATAATCAACAAAACTAAAAAGTAGTTTACAGGATGAGAGAAGATATAGCAAATGACATATTTGATAAAGGGTTAGCATCCAAAATATATAAATAACTTATAAAATTCAACACAAACACACATACACACACACACACACACACACACACACACACATATGCAAACACACACACAAATGGATAATCTAATTTTTAAATGGGCGGAAGACACGAATAGACAGCTTTCCAAAGAATACATACAGATGCCCAACAAACATATGAAAAGAAGCTCCATATCTCTCATCCTCAAGGAAATGCAAATCAAAACTACACTAAAATAGCACCTCACAGTTATCAAAATAGCTAAAATCAACATCACAATAAATAAAAGTGATGGCAAGGATGTGAGGGAAAAGGAACCCTCATACTGTTGATGGGAATGCAAACTGGTGAAACCACCATGGAAAATAGTACGGAGGTCCTCAAAAAATTAAAAATAGAACTACTCTACAATCCAGCAATTGCAGTACTTGGTATTTCCCCAAAGAACATAAAAATATGAATTCAAAGTGATACATGCATCATGAAACACAATGAAAACACAACAGCCCAAAATCTCTAGGATACACCAGAAGCAGTTGTAAGAGGAAAGTATATAACAATACTGGTTTACATCTAGAAATAAGAAAAGCTCATATAAACAATCTAATCTTATGGCTAAAGGAATTAGGAAAAGAACAAACAAAGTCAAGGTGAGTAGAAGAAAGGAAATAATAAAGATAAAAGCAGAAATAAATAATGTAGTGACTAAAAAAGAATAGAAAAAAAATGAAACCAAGAACATGTTCTTTGAAAATATAAACAAAATTGAAACCCTTAGCTAGATTCATCAAGAAAAAAAAAAGAGAGAGAGAGAGAAAGTACTCAAGTAAAATACTAAATGAGAGAGGATAGAAACCTACACCACAGAAGTACAAAGGATTAAAAGAAAATATTGTGAAAAATTATATGCCAACAAAGTGGACAACCTAGAAGAAATGGATGAATTCCTAGAAATATACAATCTTCCAAAATTGAACTAAGAAGAAATAGAAAATCTGAACAGATCAATTACAAGTAACAAAATTGAATCAGTAATCCCAAACTACCAATATAAAAATCCAGGACCAGATAGATTCATAGATTCACAAGAGAATTCTACCAGATATTTAATGAAGAGGTAATACCTCTTCTCCTCAAACTATTAAAAAAAAAAAAAAGGAAAGAAAGAAAAAGAAAAGGAAGAAAAACTTCCAAATACATTCTATGAGACCAACATTACACTGATATCAAAACCCAGAAAAAGGCACAACAAATAAAGAAAACTACAGGCCCATATTCCTGATGAACATACATATAAAAATCCTCAACAAAATATTAGCAAACCACATACAACAATATATTAAAAAGATCATTCACTAAAATCAGGTGAGATTTATACCTAGGATACAAAGATAGTTCGATATTTACAAATCAGTTAACATCATACACATCAATAATAGGTGAAGAGAAAGCATTTGACAATGTATAATATCCATTCATGATAAAAAGTCTCAACAAACTGGGTTAGAGGGAACATACCTCAAGTTAATAAAGCATATGTGAAAAACCCACAACTAACATTTTCCTCAATGAGGAAAAAGAAAGAACTTTCTTTTTAAGGTCGGGAACAAGACAAGGATGTCAACTCTCACCACCTGTATTCAACATAATACTAGAAGTCCTAGCCACAGCAATCAAACAAGAAAAAAAATGAGGCTTCCGTATTGGTAAAGAAGAAGTTAAATTGTCACTATTTGTAGATAATATGATATTATACATAGAAAGTCTTAAAGATTCCACCAAAAAAACCCTAGAAATAAAAAACAGTTTAGAAAGGTGGCAGGATATAAAATTACTACCCAGAAATAAGTAGCATTTCTCTACACTAACAACAGTTATAGAAAGAGAAATTAAAACACACACACACACACACACACCCCATTTACAATTGCACCAAAAATAAAGTAAAATAAAATGCCTAGAAATAAACTTAACCAAAGAGGTGAAAGGGTTGTACTCTGAATGGTGTTGTGTTTTTAATTTTAGTTTTCAAGTGTTTGCTGTTAGTACATAGACATAACATTTTTTGGGGTGAACTTTTATGCTCCTGTCTTGCCAAACTCATTTATTCTCAGAGTTTGTTTATTGTAGCTTCCTTGATATTTTTTATGTAGATAATCATTCCATCTGCAAAAATAAAGTTTTATTTCTTCCTTTCCAATTTGTTTGGCTTTTATTTCTTTTCCTTGCCATATTGCAATGGCAGGAAATGTACTATGTTGACTAGTTTTGTGAGAGCAGAAATTTTTGCCTTGTTTCTGATCTTAGGGAAAAAGTCCTTCACCATTAAAAAAGATATTTGCTGAAACTTTTTTGTTTGTTATAAGTTTTCTTTATCGTTTTCTAATATTTCTAGTTTACTGAAAAAATTTATCAATCAGATATTAGATTTTTAAAAATGTTTTTATTGTGTCAGTTAATATGATAATAAAGTTTTTATTTGTAGCTAATTATTACAGTAGATTCATTGATTCATCTTTGAATGTTGAACCAAACTTGCATATCTGGAGAAAGTCTCACTGGGACATGGGACTTATAATTCTTTTCTCTATATAACTGCATTTAATTTCCAGATATTATCTTGAGGACTTTTGCATGTAAGGTGATGGAAGATTTTGGTATATAACAATTTTTTTTCCAGTTCTTTGGTTTGGTATAGGTAAGACTGGCCTTATAAAATGAATTGGAAAGTATTCCTTCCTCTATTTTATGTAATAAAATTTTCTTTATTATTTGGTGATATTCTTCAAAACAAAAAAGCATAAGAGCATGGAGATTTATTTTTGGGCTCTTATTAATGTGTTTAATTTCTTTAACTTTATGGGAATATTCAGATTGTTCATTCCATCTTCGTTGAATTTAGTAGTCTTCTATCTTCTAATCATTATTAATCTTACTAGAGGTTTATCAATTTTATTTATTTTTTAAAGAATCAGCTCTTTGTTTCAATTGTCGTTTTTCATACTGTTTTTCTGTTTCAAGTTAATTGATTTCTGTTCTCATCTTTATTATTTTCTTCTTTCTGCTTGATTTTGGTTTATTTTTCTTTTTTGTGTTGTATCTTGAGGGAGGGACTTGGATTTTCTTTTTCTTTTTTTTTTTTTCTTTTTAATTTATTTTAGCAAGGGAGACAGAGAGGGTTTGGGGAGGAGTAGAGGGAAAGGGAAAGAATCTTAAGCAGCTCCAGTGGGGCTTAATTTCACAATCCTGAGAACATAAACTGAGCTAAAATCAAGAGTCAGGAGTTTAATTGACTGAGCCACCCAAGCAACCCAAGACAGAGATTTTCAATTTGAGATCTTTCTTCTTTTCTTCTTCTCTTTTTTTTTTCTAAGATTTAATTTATTTATTTGACAGACAGAGATCACAAGTAGGCAGAGAGGCAGGAAGAGAGAGGGGAAGGGAAGCAGGCTCCCCCCTGAGCAGAGAGCCCAATGCAGGGCTTGATCCCAGCACCCACTGAGCCACCCAGGCACCCCCTAGATCTTTCTTCTTTTCTAATGTAAACACTTGGTGCTACACATTCCCTTCTTAGGACTATCTTAGCTATGTTCTTCACATTTTGATATTTTCTTTTAATTTTTACTTAGTTCTATGTTTTTATGTATTTTTAACTTTTTTTAGATTTCATCTTTTTCCTATGGATTTTCTGGGAGTATATTGCTTAATTGTCACATATACAGAGGTTTTCTTGTCATCTTTCTAATACTGATTTTAGTTTGATTGTGGTATATTAGATAACACCCTCTGTGGGGGTTTCCTTATTTTAAACTTATTGATGTTTGGGTTTTGGCCTGGGAATGGCCTATCATAAATATTCCATGGGTGCTAAAAAAGAAGTGCAATCTACTGTTGTTGGATATTTATCTATATTAATTAGTTTGTGTTAGTTGACTGTGTTATTGAGTTTTCCTATATCTTTGCTGATTTTCTGTCTAATAGTTGTTATCAGTTGCTGAGTGGGCATTAAAATCACCAACTATTATCACACATTTATTTATTTCTCCTTTCCATAGTACCAATTTTTGCTTTATATATTCTAAAGCTCTTTAAATATTCTAAAGCTCTGGCTAACTGAACATAATAATAATTAAAAATAAATAATAAATAGTAGAACTCTATTGTTTGGAGCAAAAACATTTAGATTCATTATGTCTTTTCTGTAGATTAATACTAATATCATTAGGTAATATTTCTCTTCATCTCTAAGAATTATCTTTGTTCTGAAGTTCATTTTATCTAATATAACAGTCATTACTTTTTTTTTAAATGTTTGCATGATATTTCTTTCCCCATATTTTTACCTACATTTTACCTGTGTTATTGACTTTTCAATGAATTTCTGGTAAACAGTAGACATTTAGCTCTATTTTTAAAAGTCCATTCTGCCAATCTCTTTCAACTGGTGTATTTACATATTTACATTTAAAGTAATTATTGGTATGTTGTGGCTCTAATATTTCCTTTCATTATTTGTATTCTGTTTGTTTTCTTAGTGTCTTGTCCCCTTGTGTATTTTTTGTTTTTTTTGTTTTGTTTTCCTTGGAGTACTTTAACATTTTTTAAAAATTCTATATTGATTTATTTATAGAGTCCTACTGGGACCAACTGACACTGGAGGCAGTGAAGGGTATGAGAATCAAATCACCTTGCTTCCTACCACCTACCTTATTCAGTCTCATTACTAATGGGTAGGTGTCAAAATTCAGGTTCCTAGGTTCTCAGTTGTGTCCTGTTGTCAACAGGGTAAGGAGAAAGTAGAGTATTAACTAGTTTCAATTCACAATACCTTATGTAGTCTCATTAATCCAGGGTCGGGTAGAAGTTTCACTCCTCCTTAGGCCCCACTGACATGGGGTAGTGGTGGCGAGATGAAGCATAATGATAACTTGACCCACCTCAAAAGTAGGTCAAGACTTACTTTGCCATTGGACACTTATGACATTGGCTTGGTGGAATAACTAGATCAGTACCTGCTTCCACTAAGAGGGAGAAGGAAGATCAGTTTTCCCTGCTCCCTGACCATTGAAATCTTGGATGTGATACAAGGTGGTGTGAAGGGTTCCCACTGATTTTGGCTGTGATAGAATATTGCCACACTACCCTTTTCCTAGACCTTTGCCCAGATAACCCAGATTTCCTTACAGCTTTTATCTGTGCCTGTTGGGAATTCTAGGTTGGACATTTCTGGAGCACCTTTTCAGGCTATATGGGAAGCAATAAGGAAACCCAACAAACTCACTGCTATGTTGTTCCTCAAGTCCTGAAGTCTCTAGACAGCTTGCTTTCATCTTTCCACCTTTCAGAATCATCTTATGCTTGTTTCAGTTCAGGGTTTGTGTCAAACTTCCTAAGATTGTGTCATAACCAGGATATTTTGGTTGTAATAATGAAGTAATGAGTGAAATTCCATCTTGGCCAGAAGTAAAAATTAAAATTGGATTTTTATCCATTTTTAAATTTGGTACATTATTCATAATTAAATAATTAAAAATATAAAATGCAAGAAAGAAACATACTTTTGAGGTCATTTGCAGATTTTTTCCAATATATCAAATAATTTGTTGTGTAGATTGATTTCACTTTTTTATTATGTTATGTTAGTCACCATACTGTATACAGTTTTTTTTCCTCTCTACTTTATGAGGTAAGCCATTAGTTTTTGATGTAATGTTCCATGATTCCTTGTATGCATGGAACACCCAGTGCTCCATGCAATATGTGCCCTCCTTAATTACCCACCACCAGGCTCACCTGTCCCCCAACCCCCGTCCTTTTTAAAATCCTCAGCTTGTTTCTCAGAGTTCATAGACTCTCATGATTTTTCTCCCCCTCCTATACCCCCTTCATTTTTTCCTTTCTTCTCCTAATGTCCTCCATGCTATTCCTTATGTTCCACAAATAAGTGAAACCATATGATAATTGACTTTCTCTACTTGACTTATTTCACTCAGCATAATTTCCTCCAGTCCCATCCATATTGATGCAAAAGTTGGGTATTCATTCTTTCTGATGGCTAATATTTCATTGTGTATATGGACCACATCTTCTTTATCCATTCATCTGTTGAAGGGCATCTCAGCTCTCTCCACAGTTTAGTATTGTGGACATTGCAGCTATGAACATTGGGGCACATCTGTATCTATGGGGTAAATTGCTGGTCATAGGGTAGCTCTATTTTTAATTTTTTGAGGGACCTCCACACTGTTTTTGAAAGTTGTTGCAACAACTTGCATTCCCAACAACAGTGTATGAGAGTTTCCCTTTCTCCACAACTTCAGCATTTGTTGTTTCTTGCCTTGTTCATTTTTGCCATTCTAACTTGTATAAGGTGATATCTCAATGTGGTTTTGATTTGAATTTCCCTGATGCCTAATGATGAACACTTCTTCATGTGTCTGTTATCCATTTGTATGTCTTCTTTGGGGAAGTGTCTGCTCATGTCTTCTGCCCATTTTTTGACTCGATTATTTGTTTTTTGGGTGTTGAGTTTAAGAAGTTCTTTATAGATCTTGGACATCAGCCTCTTGTCTGTAGTGTCATTTGGGAATATCTTCTCCCATTCCGCGGGTTGCCTCTTTGTTTTTTGACTGTTTCCTTTGCTGTGCAGAAACTTTTGATGGAATGACTTGATCAGTACCTGCTTCCACTAAGAGGGAGAAGGAAGATCAGTTTTCCCTGCTCCCTGACCATTGAAATCTTGGATGTGATACTAGGTGGTGAGAAGGGTTCCCACAGATTTTGGCTTTGATCTTGATGAAGTCCTAAAAGTTCATTTTTGCTTTTGTTTCCCTTGCCTTTGGAAATGTGTCTTGAAAGAAGCTGCTGTGGCTGATGTCAAAGGCATTGCTATGTTCGTCTCCAGGATTTTGATGAATTCCTGTCTCATATTGAAGGCTTTCTTCCACTTTGAGTTTATCTTTGTGTATGGTATAAGAAAATGGTCAAGTTTCATTCTTCTGTATATAGCTGCCCAATTTTCCCAGCACTATTTATTGAAGCAACTTTTTTCCATTGGATATTTTTTCCTGCTTTGTTGAAGATTAGTTGACCATAGAGTTGAGAGTCCATGTTTGGGCTTTCTATTCTGTTCCACTGGTCTATGTATCTGTTTTTGCACCAGCACCATGCTGTCTTGGGGACCAGAGCTTTGTAAAATAGGTTGAATCAGGCAATGTGATGCCCCCAGGTTTGTTTTTCTTTTTCAACATTTCCCTGGAGATTTGTGGTCTTTTATGGTTCCATACAAATTTTAGGATTGTTTGTTCTAGAAATTTGAAAATGCCATTGGTATTTTGAATGGGATGGCGTTGAAAGTATAAATTGCTCTGGGTAGCATAGATATTTTAGCAATGTTTATTCTGATACATAGCATGGAATGTTCTTCCATCTTTTTGTAACTTCTTCAGTTTCTTTCATGAGTGTTCTGTAGTTCCTAGAGTATAGATCCTTTACTTCTTTGGTTAGGTTTATTCTAAGGTTGTAGATTGATTTCAATTATGCTCATATACCTTGGTTTTGGGAAAAAATTCAATAATATACTGAAACAAGATGTCTTAATATAATAACATAATTTCTTATGCTTTATAATCCTACAGAAAATATGCCATGCATATACCTCTTTGTCTCCATGTGTATTACTTTTAATTATTTTATATAAATAAGTATAGAGGTCTAACTGTGGAAAATTTTGTTTAAGCAATTTTTCACAATAGTCACAAAAAAGATTAAGAAGGTAAAGTTATTTTCCTAAAATGAGGATAGATAATACTTTAGTTCAACAATTAGCCTTATATTTGAATTCTGGAATCACACAATTTTTTGAAAAGCATAAGATGAAATTATTTAATAATCACATGCATGAGAGATAGAAACACAAAGGGATTAGCATAATCTATTAAAATATTTGCCAATTGATATATAAAACAAAATCAGTAACATTTATCAACCAATGTATAATTTTTTTGATGAAACTAATATAATAATATGAAGTGGTAGAGATGATAAAATGAACAAAACAAGTTGTCTCTAATAAATGAATGTATGTATTGCAATTCTGGCAGTCATTTTTGAGTTCATTTGGAGACATTAACAAGGGATGATGCTAAGAAAAAGAAAGTTGAGGATTAGAATAATGAATATGAACCAGCATATGATAAAGGTATAATAAATTTTAAATAGTGCTATTTAAAGATTGTGAAAATCAATTCAATACACAGTATTTTTTTCTCAAGTGTAATATATGATAAATAGATTTTTACAAATCAACAGAAACAGAAAGATCACATTAAAGACAGTGGTGTAATTGTTCACTTTAAACAAAAAGAATCCTAAAAATATTCCCAAAAAGAAGGTAAGAAAATATGAAACAAGTAAAATACAAATAAGATATGGTCTTTCTTTGTTTTTAAATATTTTATTGATTTATTTGACAGACAGAGATCACAAGTAGGCAGAGAGGCAGGCAGAGATAGAAAGGGGAAGCAGTCTCCTCACTGAACAGAGAGCCCAGTGTGGCTTTTGATCCCAGGACCCTGAGATAATGACCTGAGCTGAAGGCAGAAGCCTAACCCACTGAGCCACCCAGGTGACCCCAAAATGGTCTTCTTTGTTAATCTTGTATTTCCTGCTTGTGATGGAGTTTTAATTACAAGAAGAATTTGATATTTTTTATTTAATCTGAGAAAAACACCAGAAGAATTGTGCAAATAAATAACAACTGACAAACACATGGCATTCATTTAATAAATATTATGTAGACTCTTGTACACCAGTCTGTATTCTAAGTCCTGGGAAAGAACTAAGGAACTAGCCAACATCCCTATACTTGGATAGGGATGAAGTCAAGTGGGTGGACAGTCAGGGAAGGCTTTTGGATAATTGCTTGTGAAATCTCACCTTCATGACACAGAGGAGAGGTTCAAATCCTAATTAAAGGTAAAACAGTCACCCTAAAATATAGCTGCTACACAGATTTAATGGATTGTCACTGTGTTAATGAAGTAGCATGCTACCTGATTCTCTCAATTTTGGTGTAAATTAGAAAATGATTTTTTATGGGAAAGCCAGAGATTTTTAAATGTTGAATTAAATTTGGAATCAACATTGCCAACCTACTCAATTCAATAAAAACACATTCTTAAGTTAAATCCCTCAGGTCACTTGTGTGCAACCTCTTTGAAAGATCGTCCTTATATATTTTTCAACTGTATAAAAAGTTTATTTGCTTCATTAAAGAAATGAGAATTTTTTAAGCCCCATAAGTCCAGTAAATATTTGCCCCCTTAATCCACCAGTTTGTCATCTGTATTCTAGATCATTAAGTTTTTGTCTACCATTATTACAGAGTACATATTGCTTCATTGAAGAAGTGGGAATTCTAAAAGTCCAGAGGTCCAGTGACTATTTACTGCCTGGTGATTGATAACACTTTGCTCTATAGATTTTATAGCTTCACTTGTTATGTACATGATAAATATGCTTTGTTTGAGCTGCAGTTCTGGGATAAGCATCAGGTTGGGAGCCCCCAAAACAATTAAATCACCTCTCATATTTTTTAATGACTACAGGGAGCTCATTATGTCTGGTTTTACTGAGACACGCAAACAGATATGAGCTTCAGATATAATTTTCATCTTTCCTAATTATATTTTGGAGTTTTAAAGATGGACACCCTTAATCATAATTTTAGACATTATTTTATAACATTGCTATGCTCCAGAGTCTGAATTAATTTTTTAATCCATTTCATTGATTTAGCAGTGGCAATAAAGGCAAAAGACTGAATAGCAGTGAGAACAACACTAAAACTTTTCTCAGTTAAGGCTTACAAACATACATAAAATAGTTTTAGTACTCTAAACATTTAAAAGCTAACAGAAATTATGTGTTCTAATTAAATAAGGTCTAAATTATGATTAATGCCAAAGGAAGAAAATTTCAAGGTATTGTACAGACCTTAATCTACGTTTATGATTCACACTTGCATATGGTATTATTAGTGATCATATTGGTAAATTATGAGAAATTTTGTCCAGAGAACAAGTTTATTATTTACTCACTAAATTTATTTTGTCACACTGACCATATGTTTTCTGAGAGAAGACTTCTACCATTATTATTCCACATGGTGTAGACTTTCTACAGCTAAGGGGTTCTTTTTGTAGTAACAGATGTAGTTAGGGAAGCTTAGGGACTTGATAAAGGGTATATGTGTCCTCATAGATTAATAATTCTATTAGTAATTTTCTGGAAATGTTGTTTACATTTTTCTTCTCTTTATAACTTAACAATATCCCTCAATATAACAATCCACAAAAAATAAGAGAACAAATAAATCATATTGCATTGGGGGAAACCTCTGAAATTTTGAGTCATTCTTTTTTTCTGAGTCAAATCCATGCTCAATGTAAATTTCTAGAAGCAACTGTTTTCCTTACATAAAGCTGAAAGACACTGGAAAACTAATCCTTAAGAATGTTAAGTAACTTTATTAAAAAAAACTCATTGAATTTTTGAGTGCTATTATAAACTTGATAACATTACTATTCATAATAATAATATCACTGTAGATATTTTAGAAAATTCTATTGTCTCACTATTTTTGCATCTTATAGAAAACTAATAGCTACTATTCTACTGAATTTAATAATGTTATTAACTAATTTAGTGAAATAATATTTGCTTTGGTTGTCTAAATTATTTTTTGGCTATTAATGACATTCTAATAAGAAGTGTGTGAATATAATACAGATTAAATATAACCTTATAATCTGAGAATGTGTACCTTGGGAGTGTATTACCAAAAACTTCTGTTAATTAAAGAAATGAAATTGTCAAGATTCAAGTTACTGATTTTTATTTTGACAGTAAATTTTTAAATTACTCATAAAAAAAGCTTTTGATTTTCTTTGTAGTGATATGGAGACATGTATGGAAAAGACAAATAAAGATTGTGGGAGTATTAATTTGATTCCTGTTTTGATAAAGTGGACAGAGCATAAATAATTTTTTAATCATTTTTAAAATTTATTTTCAGCATAACAGTATTCATTGTTTTTGTACAACACCCAGTGCTTCATGCAATCCATACCCTCTCTAATACCCACCACCTGGTTCTCCCACCTCCCACCCCCCCACCTCTTTAAACCCTTCAGATTGTTTTTCAGAGTCCATAGTCACTCATTGTTCACCTCCCCTTCCAATTTCCCCCGACTCCCTTCTCCTAACTCCCCATGTCCTCCATGTTATTTGTTATGCTCCACAAATAAGTGAAACCATATGATAATTGGCACTCTCTGCTTGACTTATTTCACTCAGCATAATCTCTTCCAGTCCCGTCCATGTTGCTACAAAAGTTGGGTATTCATCCTTTCTGATGGAGGCATAATACTCCATAGTGTATATGGACCACATCTTCTTTATCCATTCGTCCGTTGAAGGGCATCTTGGTTCTTTCCACAGTTTGGCAACCGTGGCCATTGCTGCTATAAACATTGGGGTACAGATGGCCCTTCTTTTCACTACATCTGTATCTTTGGGGTAAATACCTAGTAGTGCAATTGCAGGCTCATAGGGAAGCTCTATTTTTAATTTTTTGAGGAATCTCCACACTGTTCTCCAAAGAGGCTGCACCAACTTGCATTCCCACCAAGAGTGTAAGAGGGTTCCCCTTTCTCCACATCCCCTCCATTCCCACCAACAGTGTAAGAGGTTTCCCCTTTTTCCACATCCCCTCCAACACATGTTGTTTCTTGTCTTGCTAATTTTGGCCATTCTAACTGGTGTAAGGTGGTATCTCAAGGTGGTTTTAATTTGAATCTCCCTGATGGCTAGTGATGATGAACATTTTTTTCATGTGTCTGATAGCCATTTGTATGTCTTCATTGGAGAAGTGTCTGTTCATATCTTCTGCCCATTTTTTGATATGATTATCTGTTTTGTGTGCGTTGAGTTTGAGGAGTTCTTTATAGATCCTGGATATCAATCTTTTGTCTGTACTGTCATTTGCAAATATCTTCTCCCATTCCGTGGGTTGCCTCTTTGTTTTCTTGACTGTTTCCTTTGCTGTGCAGAAGCTTTTGATCTTGATGAAGTCCCAAAGGTTTATTTTGGCTTTTGTTTCCTTTGCCTTTGGAGACATATCTTGAAAGAAGTTGCTGTGGCTGATATCGAAGAGATTACTGCCTATGTTCTCCTCTAGGATTCTGATGGATTCCTGTCTCACATTGAGGTCTTTCAAAAATAAAACCGGGGGCATCACATTACCTGATTTCAAGCTCTACTACAAAGCTGTGATGACCAAGACAGCATGGTACTGGCATAAAAAACAGACACATAGACCCGTGGAACAGAGTAGAGAGCACAGATATGGACCCTCAACTCTATGGTCAGTTAATCTTCGACAAAACAGGAAAAAATATACAGTGGAAAAAAGACAGTCTCTTCAATAAATGGTGCTGGGAAAACTGGGCAGCTATATGTAGAAGAATGAAACTCGACCATTCTCTTACACCGTACACAAAGATAAACTCAAAATGGATAAAAGACCTCAGTGTGAGACAGGAATCCATAAATAATTTTTGATTGAGATTTTGTAAAAAAAATCTCATCCATATTGTAATTCATTTGAACTTTTACAATAAAGATCCATGTACAGATTTGTTATAAAAAGTTAAAAAGCAAAACTTTATTTACAATATAAAAACAAACACCTGGGGTTTATGTAATATATCACATTACTGTATTAAATGGTTGTCATAAATTCATGATAAAAATATCACATACATGAATATAGCTTATAGCAGATTTCGTTCTAATATACAAACCTTTGGAGGTAAATAACTCAAATGTCACGTTTTACACAATGTAACAGATATTTTTTCTTAATTTAAGGTTTTTACTTTAAAGAAATTATATTAGAGAAATTAATGGCCCCATTTCTAATTCAGTCTTTTTTTTTTTTTAAAAGCCTTTCCATCATTCTGCGTTCTTTTCTTCTGGGCAACTGAGTTGGAAATAAGTATATTGCATTATTCTTATGAAGGGACAACTCTCTTCTAGAATACCTATATTGGAAATGAAGTACTAATAAATAAGACTCTACTTAAACTAGTAAAAGTAGTTTATGGGGATTCTTTCTCAAATTCCCCCTGAACAAGATGTATATACAAAATGTGCACATGCCAATAAGCACTATAAACATGCAAAAGAATTCTCAATAAATGGAATAGTTTTTACATTAGGGAGAACCTGAAAAGAGTGCCCTACTTTCCCAAAAGCAGTTAGCCACCAAATTAGAGAGGGCAATAGATGATTGACTAATAGAAGACTCACAAATTAAAATTAGATTCATGAAATGTTTTCAAAGCTCACCCCTCTTAGAATACCATGATCATGAAAATATAGGAGGAAAACAATTAAAAGTCATGATTTTAATATAAAAGTCTCAGGGCACTGTTTACTAAAAACATTCTGGGAAGTTTGATAGTGTTTGTGTATATGGGTATGAGTTTATTTTATGTGCATGTTTGTGTGTATGGATAGTTTTATTATTAGAAGATGAAAACTTCTGTCAAAACGCTTATTAATTTTATTATCAATTAAAGAGCCCATTTGAAGTATAACATTTAATAAATTGAGTCAATAACTTCTATTGACAAATCAACTCTACAATAGCTGGTAATTTCCCTCTCATAAAAACTCAGAAAGAGCCATTGTTCAATGGGCTTATGGCCTTTGAGCATAGATAATTGATCATAAATCTTTAGGCAGCCCAGCTGGTTTTCCATATGACTGCAGAGAAACACCATATGGTCTCTAGCACTCACAGGGATCCCCTGCACTCACAGGTTAGAGATTAAAATCTGTCATATTATTAAGAAGCAAGCTGCTCTCAAACTAGTGTAAAACAAGTGATATTCTCAGATAAAGTGAAGAGGAAGACTGTCCCCAAAAAGCTGATGGCTATTTCTGCAGTTTTTCATAATCTTTTTGATAATATCCATGTAATTTAGGTCTTGAAACTCAAAGGGAATGAGTTATAAGGTCCCCATGCCCTAGAGAAAAGCACTGTGTTGAAGCATGGCTCAGTCTTAACAGGACCATGGATATTGTTTGGGACTTGCTAGATCCCTTTTCTGCTTTCTTCTACATACTGTCATCATTTTCTTAGATTTTGGTCCAGATGGTTGAAAATAATAGCTTCCCAGATAGCTCCCTCCTATCTCATACTTCAAAGTTTCTCTACTACAAGGAGACCTATTCTCTTTACTTAGATTTAGCACAAATAATCCTATGGCAGGACAGAGCATGTGTCCATCCTTACACGTAGCAAAAAACAAAAACAAAACTCCTGCTATAGAGTGGTGGCTAAAATGGAGAATAGCCAATTTTCTATAATACATGAGTTTGTGTTCCTGAGGACAAATTAGTTACTAGAAAGATGATGATGATGATGATCCATTTATCTATCACTTATTTACATTAGCTGGGATTTAGGGCTGTGCCAGCAAATAGAAAAAGAAAATATGATTATATTTAATAGGTAGTATAAACATCACCATCTATACACCAGGGCAACAAGGGACATGACCAGAAAGGAGTCTATTTTTTTGTTCAAGTTTTTTTTTTTTAAGATTTTATTTATTTATTTGACAGAAAGAGAGATCATAATAGGCAGAGAGGCAGGCAGAGAGAGAGGGGAGGAAGTGGGCTTCCTGCCAAGCAGAGAGCCCGATGCGGGGCTCGATCCCAGGACCCTGAGATCATGACCTGAGCCGAAGGCAGAGGCTTAACCCACTGAGCCACCCAGGCGCCCCCTTGTTCAAGTTTTTATTTAAATTCCAGTTAGCTAACATACATTGTAATATTAGTTTCAGGAGTAGAGTTTAGTGATTAATCACTTACAAATCACACCCAGTGCTCATCACAACAAATGCCTTCCATCACTGGAAGAAGGTTTTAGAGCCAATGAGTCATGACTAATCAGACCCCCCAGATTCCTTTCCTACACCATGTTCTAGGTTTTCAGGGCCTTAGAAGGCCTTGCCCAAATGATCCAGAGCTATATTCCCAGTTCCTACATGGGTCTTGGGTCTGTCCTGCTTAGAGGATGTTACTGTTGTGCACATGGTACTATGTCTAAGGAATGGCCAAAGGGAAGCTTTTTAGAGAGGCTATTTGGATGGAGCCTAAAAGTAAGAGCTGAAATGTTCACACTTGTGAGCATGAGTTTCCTCCAGGAATAAGAAAAGGCTCGTTATTAGATAACAATGGGAGAAGGTTGTGGCTGAAGACATGGGGCTGGGGTCTTGTTCATCTCTGGCCAACACATTCAAACACAGACACCTGAGGAGAGAGGAACTTTAAATTCATCCTGGTCTTTCAGGTTCTTGTGAAGGTATATTTTTCATGATGAAATATTTAACTAGCTTTGATAGTTTGTTATTTGGTTTAAAATCTTTAATAATTCATTTATGAACATCCATTTTTACTCAAAGTTTAGGGTCTGAATGGAACCTATCCTTAATATAGATAAATTGCTAATATATATTATTGTCATCTACATTTTATCTAATTATTAATTACTTGATAAACTGATTAATATATTTAAATAATCTATATTTTAGGTGACTATAGTTATAACTTGTCAAAATATAAGAGTCTGAAGTGGAAAGTTTATAATTTGTATCATAAGTTTACAATATTCAAAAAATCATTAGCCTTTGAGAGAAATTTTTGGGGAGCCTTTATAAAACTTTTATCAGACAGAGGAACAGAAGATAATATTTATTAACAGTTTGTGATAATTTATGTACCTCATTTGTAAAATGAAGTGAGATCTATCTATGATGTATCTATCAGTCTTTCTTAAATTTATTGTGGAAATTTTAAAACATCTGGATCATTGTAAACAATTTGGGAATATTAGTTCCTTTTTAATAAGCATCTAATTTTTCCATATGTCAAGATTATATCAGTTAGTTGAATAAATTTTTTTAAGATTATTTATTTATTTATTTGACACAGAGAGAGAGAGACAGTGAGAGAGGGAACACAAACAGGGAGAGGGAGAAGCAGGCTTCCCAATGAGCAGAGACCCTGATGCGGGGTTTGATCCTTGTACCCTGGGATCATGACCTGAGCTGAAGGTGGATGCTTAATGACTGAGGAACCCA
Organism: Lutra lutra; assembly: GCF_902655055.1. NCBI lineage: Eukaryota > Metazoa > Chordata > Mammalia > Carnivora > Mustelidae > Lutra > Lutra lutra. Next base: position 124,846,869 of record NC_062279.1, on the reverse strand, counting down.
GGTGCCCCACCTTTAGTTTAATAAATATTAAGTACATCCTAGATAGTACTAAGATGATAACCAATTGCATATGTCAAATTATAAATTAGTAAGGCAAGAGTATAATATATGAAGGTATGTATTACATTATTATATAGGTTAAAATTTAAGAATGTTATGTAAAGCAAAAAAAAGAGGATTACAATAAAAGGATTTGGTAATGACTAAAAGGCAACATTATTTAATACTTCTGAAGTGGACCTCTACATAAACCAGTTTGAACTAATTCATTATAAAGTAAGTATTAAATGAAGAAGTTACTTTTCTGATTTACATATACCACTCACTCTAACTTATCTTTTGATTTTCATGTTATTTTAAAATTTGGTGCATCTAATTGTAGAGTTTTAATGTTTAGAAAGAAAAAAGATTGGGCGCCTGGGTGGCTCAGTGGGTTAAGCCGCTGCCTTCGGCTCAGGTCATGATCTCAGGGTCCTGGGATCGAGGCCCACATCGGGCTCTCTGCTCAGCGGGGAGCCTGCTTCCCTTTCTCTCTCTCTCTCTCTCTCTGCCTGCCTCTCTGTCTACTTGTGATCTCTGTCAAATAAATAAATAAAATCTTTAAAAAAAAAAAAGAAAGAAAAAAGACACACCTAGCAAAGAAAATCTTGCTTTCTATTGACTATGACTTCTGATTCACAAAAAATATAATAATAAAGTGATGGTAAAATTAATTGTTAGGTTTCTTAGGTCAGAATGTGTTTGGATTTGTCTTTTATTCTAAATACAAAGAAAGAAGAACAATGAAAAAAGTAGCTCAGTTGGACAATATTTTTAAAATTTCTAAGCTTTATTTTTTCTAAGATTATAGAAGTTTTGAGTTACTTGCAAAATCAATTTTTTAATTCAAATTAAATTAGTCAATAGTACATCATTTTTTAAATATTCAGTGATTCATCTGTTGTGTATAATACCCAGTGCTCATCATATCATGTGTTCTTCTTAATGCCCATCACCAAGTTACCCCATTCTCCCACCCACTTCCCCTTCTGTAACCCTCACTTTGTTTCCCAGAGTCAATGGTCTCTCATGGTTTGTCTTTCTCTCTGATTTCTTCCCATTCAGTTTTCCTTCAGCAACTTCTTGCAAGACATGTCTCTAAAGACAAGGGAAAAAAAAGCAAAAATGAACTATTGGGACTTCATCAAGATAAAAAACTTCTGCACAGCAAAGCAAACAGTCAACAAAACTAAAATGCAGAACTGACTTAAAGTAAACTCTAATATTCTATGAATTTAAATGGTAAAAAATTTTCATGTAACATTAATATCAAAAAATTAAACAAGAACATATTGATAGAAAAGATACTGAGTTTTATGCAATTATATATCACAGGAAATATCAGTTTCCCCAAAATACAATTTTTCATTGGAAAAAAAATACTCTCCAATTAAGTTTTACTATTAAGTCATCTTCAGAACTTAAATAAATAGATAAATAAATAAATAAAACCTCCAAGATGATACAGTATAATAGAAACTAGAATATATAATAAAAGTATAAAAGTTATTTATGAAGGCTTTCCAAATATGTGTTCCTGGAGCGATTGAAAGAGTAATGGTCATTTTACAAACACTCTTCAAAAATTCAATAAAGAAAATGTATATTTCTATATTTATTTTTCACTGAATTTTAAATAAGTTCTACCTAAACCATTCATTGTACTAAAAAATTATAGAATTTTATATGCATGACTTTGCTCAAATACACAGGTCTCTAAATTAGAAATAATGTATATCTTAAGTGATATGAGAATATTGAGTAAGATGAAGTCTGAATCAAATACATGTATTTCATCCTATTTATTCATGTTGAATAAATAGTATAACATAATCATTAATCATTACAGAAGTTCTGGTATAACTTGTGATGCATTCAAAGGTAAAGAAATTATACTACTATAAATACGAATTTGATAAATGAATAAAGATGATGTGGAGCACTGGGTGTGGTGCATAAATAATGAATTCTGGAACACTGAAAAGAAATTTAAAAAAAATTAAAAAAGATGATGTGGTTTGTGTATATAGGTCATATTAATATATTCATATATATACATATATATGTGTATATATGTATGTGCATGTGTGTGTATGTGTGTGTGTGTGTGTGTGTGTGTGTGTGTATAAAACCCAGCCATAAAAAAGAATGAAATCTTGCCACTTGCAACAACCTGGATGGAATTAGAGATTATAATGCTAAGTGAAGTAAGTTAGAGAAAGGCAAATACCATTATTCAAATACCATAACTATGTACATATACAAATACCATAATTTCACTCATATGTGGAGTTTAAGAAACAAAGAAGCAAAGGGAAAAGAGAGGGAGACAAACCAAGAAATAGACTCTTAACTATAGAGAACAACCTGATGGTTACCAGAGGAAGGGGAGTGGGTGTGTTGATTAAATAAGTGATGGGAATTAAGGGAGTGTACTTCTTGTGATGAGCACTGGGTGATGCCTGGAAGTGTTGAGTCACTAAATTGTACACCTGAAACCAACGCAACACGATATTAACTAACTGGAATTGAAATAAAAACTTAAAAAATGAATTATATTGTAATAAGATACTGAATCAATGTTGGGGATAATTTTTTAAGTGAATATTTAAAACCTTGGGGGGAGGGGGGTTGGGGGGGTGGGGTTATGGATATTGGGGAGGGTATGTGCTATGGTGAGTGCTGTGAAGTGTGTAAACCTGGCGATTCACAGACCTGTACCCCTGGGGATAAAAATATATGTTTATAAAAAATAAAATTTAAAAAAACCTTAATAAAATAATACCTTGTTATAAGTAATCAAAATATAAAATGTTGCTAGAAATCTCCATAAATGGAAGGAAAGAGGACTTAGAAATCATCTAATACAAGCCTGGCATTGAAGCCAGAGAGTTGAGATCTCAAGAATATAAGTTCTATAGGCATTCTCCATGCTTTGGACTTGGACCCAAAACAGAGAAGGAGCAGAAGGTTACAGCTTCTAAATTTATGTAGAGGAAATGCTTTGCTAGAGACAGAGAGGCCACAGTGTCCTCACCAAGGAACTGATGAAGTCCTAGGGTGAAGAGGGACATGAAAATGATAAAACTGGATGAAACTTTCAAATTACAAACTATCTAGTGAGGCAAATGTGTAATTACACTCACCTCTGGGCAGCACTAGACAATTCTGAATTCTGAATTCTGAATCATGCACTGAAAGATCTCCCTCCTCTTCTGTTGATCCCATCACTTGCCACCCCCAACTTATACTTTACTACATTTGTGATCACTATATATGGTTTTTTGTGCACTGTATATCTGTATGTTTGTTAAACCTATTTACTTGGGGGTTGATTCAGCTACCACATATTAAAAATTGAGTATATCAGCTTTTTCTCACCAATGCACTTTACATTGTGAAGATCACCATTATTGACTCAAGGAGTCAATCCAAAACCTGGAAATCATTATTTTTTTCTCCCTATACCCTGCCTACATTCAATCAATTATGTTCTTACTATTCTACCTACAACACACATTTCTGATCCAGTTCATTCCTCAATATCCTTATCATTAAATAAGCCATTATCACCCCTCTCCTGAGTAACTATAATTTCCTCTTATCTCATCTTCACACTTACAACCCCATTTCCTGTCTTGCAGCTAATAGGTTATTTATAAACTTGGATGCAGTTTAAAACCTTAGTGAGGTTTCTGTGGTCCTACATGTTGTGTTTTCCGTTATCTATTACTTATCCTTTTCTACTTCATATCCATGTATGGTCATGCTGAATTTTTTTTTTTTTTTTTGCACATTATTAGTAAACCAAACCTTTCTTACTTTCATGTCTTCGCACATTCTTTTTTCTTTCTGCTTCTTCTCCCTCTACCTATATAATTGTTTCTCTGACTTTGTTTTAGTTCAAATGTTATTACTTCAGAAAATTTTCCAAACCAACTCTAGATAAGCTTAGGTGCTCCTTTTGTGCATACCCACTATTTCTTATAGTTATCCAACATGCTTTAGTATAATTTGCTCAACATCTTTCTCCCTGCAAAATGGAAAGCTCTAAGAGGGCTTATTTCCTGATAATCACCATATTTCCTAAACATGGTACTATTTGATGTAATTACACAAAAATTATTGGCTGGGTGAATAATTAATGTGACGTACAGCAGCAGAGTGCCACTAAAATTCAAAATTATTTGTAATTCTGAGATAGAATGTGGTATCAAGCATTTAACTGATGATTTGACTCAAGTGAGGAATTATTTTTCACAGCCAACCCTGTTGATTTTAGTTTGTCAGTGATAATTTTATATACCACTAAATGAGAATTGCCATCATTTTATCTCTAACATATTTATGTATGTGTTCAATTTAAAAGCATTATTTATTTTGCCCACTATTTTTTTCTTCCTGACATCCAATTCCTACAAGTCTTTAAACCAGATATATCAAGGGCACTAAAAATTTCCAGTGTCATCAATTGAACTGACTCATTTTGAGGAAGAAAAATAGAGAAACACAGATGCATATACTTAAAAGGAACATAATGATGATAAAGAATATTATTCCTTCAATATATGGTGCCCCCCTCACAAACATTCTGAATATATTGAAGGATAGGACTTTATAAAGGAGTACCTGAAGATTTAATATGCTTGTCCAACAATATTTTAATAACATGATTCTTTATTTTGTTATTGATTAATGAAGAAATCTGTATGTTGGATGGGGATCTAAATATATTTCATCTCATGATTCAATTTGTTAGCATTTCTATAAAAAATGAATCTATAAGCAGACAAATCTGACATTAATTAAGTTATATAAATGCTGCACTGGTGATTGAATTATCTTTTCTATACCTGTATAGTACCACCAATTCCAGTTCTATTTTTTTAGCTTTTTGAAAATCTCATATAATATTAAAAGAAAACAAAATTATCAACATAAAAAAGTCAATATTTATCATACTTTCTTCTCTTACAGGTTTAGTAATACAGTATTATTTGACCTAAGCCAATGCATATTTATTTTCTTTATAAAATAATGGGAATATGGACTGTTGGATAAACATGAATCTATGAAACCATTAGATAAGAAATACATATTTCTTATGCATTTCAAGGCAGAAACAAACAAAAATCCTGCTAAGAGCCTTTGAATATCCAGACAAGTACTGAATTGTGCCAAGAATGAGGTTACAAATGATTTATCACCTTATATGTGATACTTTAAAAAAAATTCATTCTTCTGTGGATTTTTAAAATAAAAATCTTAAGAAAATAAATTGAAAAGGAAGAATCAAAATTGTCTCTTTTTGTAGATAATACTATTTGATACATGGGAAATCCTAAGGAATCTACCAAAGAACTCTTAGAACTAATGAATGAATTTAATAAAGTTTCAGGATACAAAATCAATATTCAGAAATCAGTTACATTTTAGTAAATTAATACTTAAATATATTAAAAAGAAATAAAGAAAACAATACCATTCACAATAACATCAAGAACAATGAAATGCTTACAAATACTTTTAATCAAGAAGATCTGTACAAATCAATGGAAATATATTCCATGTTCATGGATTGAAAGAATTAATATTATTAAAATCTCCATAATGCCCAAAGCTATCTACAGATTCAATGCAATCCTTATCAAAATTTCAATGGGATTTTTTGGAGAAATAGAAAAAAAAATCCTGAAGTTTTTATTGAACTACCATAGACTCTGAATAACCAAAGTGATATGGAGAAAGAACAAACCTAGAGAATCACACTTACTGATTTCAAACTATATTAAAATGTTATAGTAATAAAAATAGTATTATAATAACATTAAAATAGACTCATAGACCAATGTAACAGAATTAAGAAACTAGAAATAAGCTTTTACATATATGGTTAACTAATATTTCACAAAGGAACAAAGAGCACCCAATGGGGAAAGGATAGTTTCTTCTGAACCCAATGTGGAATTCAGAACCCAATTCTGAATCCAATGTGGAATTCTCCATAGCCAACATGTATAATTTGAATAAAACCTCAAATGAATAAGCTTTTCTCTTCCCACAGAATAACTGGGAATAACACAGTGTTTAGGATATTTGGTTGTTCCCTCCCCCGCACTAAAGACAAGAACTAAAAACCATTTCATCCATGGTTTCTAAAGGATATTTATTTATTAACTATTCTGAAAATCAAGTAACCCTCTGTAGTAAGAGAAATAGATAATTAACCAGGAAGCAGAGTAACAAGGTGATTTACTAGGTTTTAGAGTAACTTAATGTACATTTTCACTCATGATACTAAGTGTATGATTTTGACAAGCTTATTTAAAATATATATTTTGGGAAACAGAAAACTAATAAGTACTATAGGAAGAGTTGGGTGTTCAATTTTAGTCATAAATAAGACAAGGTAAAATATTTATTATTGTCTTCACTTAAAAAAATATAGGAGATTTAAAAATTTCAATATACAAAACAGCATAATTCAACACCTTATGTGAGGTGAATACCAACCCATAATTCAATAACTTTCTGCAGTTTCTCTGGTGACTTTGAGGAAGTGTGAATACCAGTGAAATCAATCATTGTATTGTCAATGGGCAGTAATAGAATAGAAAGAAAGGTTGTTTATACATATATCCACACATACCCACACACCCATACACATAACTTCTATAAGCCTATTTCTCCTAGTCAGTTCTACCATTGACCATAAAGTAGTCTTACATAGAGGGGGTCACCCTAACTCTCTAAATCAAGTCACCCTGGACTGATAGAATATTTAATTCAGCTCATTTCAGTGAGCTACTACTGAAGCTACTTCTCAGGCTGGATTAATCTGCTCATGTATCTGTACTGTTAGTAACTTTAATTTTAATAATTTGCACAGAAATGCACCCTTATTTGAAATATTTATGAAAAATGGCAGGACTAATCCTGACACCAAGTTCAGGAATTGCTCCAAAAATCTCTAATGAAAGCCTCAGTTTGCTCACCTAATTATATCTAGTTCTTTTTTTTTTAATGAGATAAAAGGAATAATAATAAAAACAAAGTACAGTGCTTGATAGGAAAGACAATGAGTGTCCAAACTCACTTTTAAGACCTATAAAATGAAAGATTTTTTTAGCACTACTGAATAGATTAAAATAGATTAAATTTTCAGGAGTTGTAATTTTATATTATAATTGTGCAGTTTTAGATGCTTAAAAATATATCTATGACAATTATATGAAACTGAATTTCCTTAATATTTTAAGCCATTTGGAAGCCATGGAGGGTTTTGTGTGTGTGTTGGTTGGGGGAGCAGAGAGTAAGGGCAAATAGTAGAAAGGATAAATGAACATTTTGTAAAATGAATCCTGTGAAATTACTTCTTACATTATATACAATTAGAGTTAAATAAAATATGCGGCAATAATTCAAGTAAGCCTATCTTCTTCCCTTTTACTTATTTAGTTCTGTGTTTGAAAGACATTACATGTAGAATTACATAGTTTGAGTTTTTAAAAACACAGGTCCAATTTTGAGGATGTTCTGGCCAGTGCAAATTGACATTCTTAAAGAGCTATATGTACTTTAGCTCAAAAATATAATTTCTAAGTATTTATTTTAGCTGTACACACACACATGCACACATGGACCATTACTATCGCATTGTTCAAAAAGAAAAAAATAGAAATAAATTAAATATTTTTAAAAAGAGTTTAGGTATAAAGATTATAGCAATTTTCATTTGTCATTAGAGGAGATTTATGGCTAAAGGAAAATGCTCACAATGTAATGTTAAAAAAAGTAGGTTACTCTAAGTGTGTGTGTGTGTGTGTGTGTGCATGTGTGTGGAGAGAGAGAAAGAGACAGTGGGAGAGGGAGAGATAAAGGAAGGACTTTTTTCTGTGACTAAAGTGGTTTTTATTCTCTTATTGCTTCTTTCTTGTATTTTTTGAATGTTTAGGATTATTTATTACATTTCCCTAAACTATTTTAATATATGTTGTTCTGACTACATATTAAGTTGTAAATTTAACATGAAATATAGTAATGTTATCATTAAAATTAATACATTAAAAAAACTTGGATGAGATGTTTATGCAACATAATGCATTCCGTATACAGTGTGTATGCTGAGTGATGATCACAGACTAAATTTATAATTACATACTCCAATGGTGAATAAACAGCTGTCATGTAAATTGACTTTATGCCTGCATGCTTGTTTCCACATAAAGGTAAAAATAAAAGCATTTTATAGAAAATGTATGTTTAGAATTTACATAAGCATCTTGTGATTTTGGTTGCCCTCTTAATCTTATTTCTGATCTTGTTGTAGCCATCAGGTGGTTCTCAAAAAAATCTTCCAAACTTTACATCTCATAGTTTATATTTTATACCAATTAGGAATTAGTAATTTCTTAGTAACAACTACTAATTTTCCAAAATTTTGAAGAGATATGATAATTATTAACTGTCTAGAATCAATAGTCAACTTCTACCTGTAGTAATTAGAAAGGTGCTGCTTTAACACCCTTGGCAGTTAAAAAAATAGAGCCTGAATTTGACCTCAGTAGTGATAAATTGTTGCTCAATTTTAAGCAGTGATTTAATCTGCTCAGATTTGCCTTTTTGGTTAATTTTTCTGGACTATATATTTAAAGAGAGCAACCCTGGAAGCAGAGAGAATAGCACTACAAGGCAATTATAACAATGCACATAATAAATGAGGAAGGTCTAAAATGTGACAATCACATTAGAAATAGAGAGACTGAGTTGAAAGATATCTCCAGTTCCTTTCCCTTTATGAGGTTTACATTTTTAGACATGGGTCTACCAAAGAGGAAACACTAATATTTCTATTTTTTGTAACATCATATATAATATCCATCATTATCTCTATATAGTAGCATCCAATGGAAACATCCAATTGATAACACCCAATTATCCCTATATGGTAACAACCAACATCCCAGCTAGAAATAGAGGAAACTCATTCAAATTGTATAATTTAAAGGATGATTAATAAAGACATACTTAAAGAGCTGGGAGGAAGGTGGAACATGGTTTTGAAGGAGGAATGCATGATGTACTGCACAGCATATCATCTTTGATTATGTAAAAAAAGATGCAGCTTTGAAGTAGCTATGGATGAGTTATGTACTACAGATATCCATAAAATATCAATCAATTTTAATAATTTAATTTTCACTTTTAAACTACCTTTGTGCAAAATGTTTCAGTGTGGGTTATAGTTTCATATGTATTGCTTAAAGTGAATAGAAAAATTGTGGGCAAAAATAGTTGTTTGTATTTTGTTGAAGTATTTTTATTTTTATTTATTTATTTTTAAAGATTTTATTTATTTATTTGACACAGAAAGAGAGAGATCACAAGTAGGCAGAGAGGCAGGCAAAGAAAGGGGGAAGCAGGCTCCCCACTGAGCAGAGAGCCTGATGTGGGGCTCGATCCCAGGACCCTGAGACCATGACCTGAGCCGAAGGCAGAGGCTTAACCCACTGAGCCACCCAGGTGCCCCCAGTTGAAGTATTTTAAAAATAAATTTTCAAAAATCTTAATTCTCTTCATCTTCTCATGAAAAACTGACATATCTTTGGTTATTTTAATTGCCATTGAATATACTCCTTTTCTTCCCTGCTTCAACCCTTCCATCCTTCATTTATTGATTTAACAAATGTTTATTGAGGGCCTACTCTATATAGAATATGTGCTGTTGCTGGAGATAAAAATGTGATTAAGAAACTATTGTTATTGTTATTCTTATTGTTAGGATTTAATATTAGAACAATTATAAAGATATACACAGATAACTGCAATGGAATGCAACATACTATACTAAATACTGGCAATATTTTTAAGCTAACTGGTGGCAGAAAGTAAAAGTACTCTCTTGTTCTTAAAGTGCTAGGTATGGCTTTGAGGAAAGTGTGTGAATAGGTTTTGGAAGAATGACACATATCAATTGCAGAAGGGTATCTAGATTGGTGTTTCTAAAAAGTGGCACTATGGACATTTTAGAGTGGATAATTCTTGTTGTGTGGGTTGTCCTGTGCATTGTAGGATATTAAGCAACATCTGTCTGTGATTCACTAGATACCATTAGTACCTCTGTCCCCAGTCATAACAACCAAAAATATCTCTGGATATTGCCAAATGTCCACTGGGGAAAAATCATCCCCACCTGAATACCAAAATCTACATTATGAAAAATCAAGTTTGGGGTCCTTTTGTGGCCCAGTCAGTTAAGCATATATCTTCAGCTCAGGTGATTATTTCAGGGTCGTGGGATCAAGCCCTGACCTCCCTGTTTGGAGGGGAGTCTGCTTATCCCTTTCCCTCTGCCCCTACAATGTATATTTCTGAGGATGCTTACACACACACACACACACACACACACACATATACGTACATATATACATATACCTATATATACACGTATATATGATATATATCATATATATATATGAGCATCCTCAGAAATGTACATTGTAAGATATATATTGGTCTTTGGATTAATATACATTACTTTTGGAAAAACACAGATGTACTAACAAAAATATCTATATTTCTTTTTATTTGCGTATAGTTGACACACAATGTCACATTAATTTCAGGTGTACAACTTAGTGATTTGACAAGTTTATACATTGTGCTATGTTCACCACCAGTGTAGTTACCATCTTTCTTGTTACATAGCTATTACAGTATCATCGACTATCTCATGATGCTAAGCCTGTCAAATAAATAAAATCTTTAAAAATAAATAAATTAATAAATAAATAAGTTGTGGAGTGTGTGTGTGTGTGTGTGTGCACAATGGGGTGTTATTCAGCCATAGAGACAAGGACATTCAGGGTGCCTGGGTGGCTCACTTGATTAAGCCACTGCCTTCAGCTCAGGTCATGATGCCGTAGTCCTGGGATCTAGTCCTGCATCAGGCTCCCAGCTCCGCAGGGAGTCTGCTTTTCCCTCTGACATTCTCCCCTCATGCTCTTTCACTCCCTTTCTCTCTCAAATAAATAAATAAAATCTTAAAAAAAAAAAGAAAGAAGGAAATTCTGCCATTTGCAACAACATGGGTCGACATTGAGGGTATATGCTAAGTAAAATAAGTTAGAGAAAAACAAATAAGATATGATCTCACCTATATGTGGAATCTAAAAACAAATGAATAAGAGCCAAACTCATGGGAAAGACACTAGATATGCGGTTACTAGAAGCAGGGGTTGGAGAGAGGGGGAATTAGAAGAAGGTGGTCAAAAAGTACAAAATTACATTTACAATATAAATAAGTACTAAGGATGTGATACATATTATGATGTCTAGTTAACACTACTACATTATATATATGAATGTTAAGAAAGTAAATCCTAAGAGTTCTTAACACAAGGGCAATTTTTTTTCTCTTTTTGCTTTCTCTTTTTATTGTATCTGTATGAGACAATGCATGCTAACTACATTTATTGTGGTAATAATTTCACATTAAATGTAAGTCAAACTATTATGCTGTAAACCTTAAACATATACAGTGATATATCCTAAATTATATTTCAATAAATCTAAAAAAATAAGAAAATCATGAAAACAAATAATGAGTACTGGATTGTGTTAGGACCCATAGGTATTTTTTCCCAGAAAATTCAGAAAACTGTTTAGGAATTAACATATGTAGACTAAACTACTTGTTAAATTATTTTATAGTGAAAATTATTTTTACCTAGGCATATTGACCTGCAAAAACAGATGGGATTTCTTGGCCTGTGCCAAAAAAGAAAGTAGCTGCAGAGAGGATTTGGACGTATGTGCACCAAGCTCACACGTAGTAGTATTGTTAGTAGAAATGACCTAGCACTCTGTCAGTCAGAAAGACAAGTGGCTCTACTGCCAGAGGTTACTTTGGTGGCAGTGGCAAATGTAATACTGGCTGAAGCTGTGTGTATTCTACCGATCTCTGAGAAGGCCCAAGCAAACCACATATCCCAACCAATCCCAAATATGTGCACATGAGCATATGAGACACAAAATTTCCAGTGTAAAATGAAAACCAGAGAAGTTGTGTAGAAAGATTTAACCTTGCACTCTCCTATCCATAAATTAGCAAAGATATGAAATTAGAAGATAAATTAATAGAAAATGAAAGGTTTACTGGAATAAGAGGGGAAAAGGCAGTGAGATGAAATGCAGAAGAAAATAAACTCTCAATTAAGAATTCAATATCCAGGGATGCCTGGATGGCTCAGTCTGTTAAGCATCTGCCTTCCACTTAGGTCATGATCCCAGGGTCCTGGGATTGAGTCCCACATTGGGCTCCTTGCTCAGTGGCAAACCTGCTTCTCCCTCTGCCTGCTCCCCCTGCTTGTGGTTTCTCTCTCTCTCTCTGACAAATAAATAAATAAAATATTTTTTAAAGATTCAATATCCAGCAAAACTATTCTTCAAAAGGTAAAGTGAGGGGCGCCTGGGTGGCTCAGTGGTTAAAAGCCTCTGCCTTCGGCTCAGGTCAGGATCTCAGGGTCCTGGGATCGAGTCCCACATCGGGCTCTCTGCTCAGCAGGGAGCCTGCCTCCTCCTCCTCTCTCTCTCTGCCTGTCTCTCTGCCTACTTGTGATCTGTCTGTCAAAGAAAAAAAAAAAAGGTAAAGTGAAATAAAGGTATTACAAGATAAACAAATACAAAGATTATTTATTGCTAGGAAACCTGTCTTATAAGAAATACTAAAAGAATCTTTGGGTTGTTAGGAAATATCAACAAACAAATATCCAAAACATGAGTCCTTAAAAAATGGAGAATGTTAAGAATGGTAAATATATGGGTAAATATAAAACTACTGTAAATAATTTTCTCAATTTTGCTCTTACTTCTTTAAAGGTCTAAAATTAAAAAAAATAATTATTGTAACATCCTATACTTGAGTTTATAGCATGTATGGATATAATGTAAGTAATAAGAACACAAAAGAAGGAGGGAAGACATCTGTGTTGGAGTAAAGTTTTTATATTTATCAGAGTTAAATTAATATTAATCTGAAGAACACTGTGAAAAGATAAATATTATAATTCCTAGAGCATTCTTACAAGAAAATAACTCAAAATATACAATAACAATAATCAGGGGTGCCTGGGTGGCTCAGTGGGTTAAGCCTCTGCCTGTGACTCAGGTCATGATCCCAGGGTCTTGGGACTGAGCCCCACATCAGGCTCTCTGCTCAGTAGGGAGCCTGATTCCCCCTCTCTCTTTTTGTTTGTCTCTCTGCCTACTTGTGATCTCTGTCTGTCAAATAAATAAATAAAATCTTTTAAAAAATCAGAGGTAGGGCGCCTGGGTGGCTCAGTGGGTTAAGCCGCTGCCTTCGGCTCAGGTCATGATCTCAGGGTCCTGGGATCGAGTCCCACATCGGGTTCTCTGCTCAGCGGAGATCCTGCTTCCCTCTCTCTCTCTCTGCCTGCCTCTCCATCTACTTGTGATCTCTCTCTGTCAAATAAATAAATAAATAAAATCTTTAAAAAAAAATCAGAGGTATAATAAAATATTAACAATATAAAAGAGAGCAGTAAATGAGAAAAAGATGACCAAGACAAGAGACATATAGAAAGCAAACTACAAAGTAGTAAATGTAAATCCAGCTAATAGTGAAAATTTTGGGTAATGGTAAATGCTCTAAACATCCCCAACAAAAGTCAGAGAATTTCAAACTGAATACAAAAGCAAGAACTTCTTATATGTTGTCTATAAGAGATACAACTTAGATTAAAAAAAAAAAAAAACACACAAATTGGTTGAAAGCACAAGGATAGAAAAAATCCATAGGGTGCAAATGGTATTAGTAAGAGAGCTGGAGTTACCCAGTTGATTGTGTTCTGGATCTCTCTCATAACAGAAAACACAAACAAGAAAAGCATTAATATTTGAATGTATAAAGGAGAGAAACAAAGTTCTACTTTCTAGTGACTATTTCTAAACAAACACTTTTATAAATTATTCTAAGAGTTGCTTAATCTTTTTTAAGTGGACAAAAAATGCATAGACATAAAATTTGCTGTCTTTAACATCTTCAACATTTCATTAGTGTTATGTATATTTGTATTGTATTGCAAGCAATCACTAGAACTTCATCTTGCAAAACTAAAGCTCTACCTGTTCAACAACTCTCCATTTCCTCTTCCTCTTGGCCCTGGGAACCACCATTATACTTTCTATTTCTGTGAATTTAACTGTTGTAGATAGTTTATGTAAGTATAATCATGTGATATTTGTTCTTTTGTGACTGACTTATTTAACTTAGCATAATGTCCTTGATATTCATCCATGCTTTAGCATGTGACAGGATATCCTTCATTTTTAAGGTTTCCATGACATGTATATATCACATTTTTTAAATCCACTCATCTGTGAATGGACATTTAGGTTGTTTCCATATCTTGACTACTATAGTAGTGCTGCTATGAACATGAGCGCACAAATATTTCTTTAGGATCTTGCTTTTAGTTCTTTTATATGTATATATACCCAGAAGAGGAATTGCTATATTGTACAGTAATAATATTATTACTTTTTGAGGAACCTCCATATTGTTTTTCACAGGGACTGCATTAAGACCAGTAATGGACAATGGTTCTGATTTCTCCACATTCTTATCCACACTTGTTATTTTCCTTTTGTAAAAAATTATTTTAATTTATCATTATTATTTTTAATAATAGGGTGATCTCATAGTGATTTTGACCTGAACTTCTCTCATTATTAATGATGGAAAGCATCTTTATATATGTTTGCTATTCATTTGTGTATCATCTTTGGAGAAATGTCTACCCTAGTTCTTTACCCATTTTTAAATTTGGTCATTTTTGTTGTTGTTGTTTTTAAATAGCTATTTTGATTTCCTTCTAGATTTGTCTAAGTGGCAGAATATAGTAGATGTATTTTGAAGACTATCTATTATAAACACCTAAATCCCTTTCCATATCTGAGACTTTCATTGTATTGACTTTTTTTTCTTTTACTTCATCAAGTATCCATGAAAAACATTAAATCCATTAAAATGGATTTAAAACATTAAATTTAAATTAATAATTTAAATTTACTAATTAATTTAATTTAATTTAAAAACATTAAATCCATTAAACTGGATTTAAAAATCCATTAAAAACATTAAAAACGGTTATTTAGTTTAATTTTTATTCCTTGGAGTATTAATACCTTACATTATCAAACAAACAAACTTTAGTTGTAATACTTTTTCAAAAAAATTGTGAAATAATACGGTAATAATTCTCTTAAAATTAACCTAAATTTAAGGTGATTTTTCTCTGATATCTCTAGTTTTAGATCCTTAGAAATCTGTCTTAAAAAAAAAAAACACAAGAATTAAGGCAGAGTAATTTATATATGTAAATAATACCTCAAAATACAATAACTAATCAGAAGTTCATTATCTATGTTATTTAAGCAACATGTTGATTTTGATTTTTATGTGTGTGTGTGTATGTATGCACACACATGCACACACACAACATGGAAGGCAATATATATCCCTCTAACTCAGCAAGCTAAGCTTGTGAAATTTATACCATGGAATAGAAGAAAACACTGCAAACATCTCCACTTGAATCTAGCTATGAGTTTTTGGTCACACTTTATTGCCTTAGAGTCACTCCAAGCTTGAATAATGACGTGTGTAAAATCCTGTTCACATGTCCAACCAGCTCTGGGAATGTTTTTTCTTTCTTTTTCTTTTCTTTATTATATAGAACTATTACACTGACACTAACTCTTTCTTTAAACTAATCTGAAAACATAAATTTTCTTTCAAAATGAATATATTTTCATCTCATCAATTTATGTCCAGAAGGAGATATGTTTTATCAGGTAGATTCTTTCTTATTTCTGCCCAAAGATGAATTTCTATTCCCAAATATTTCAAAATAATTAAACCCATACATTATATGGTACAGTATACTGACTTATAAAAATGACTGAAACACACATTATTTCAAAACCTATCTTTGTAACACTGAAGATATAATACATTGATTCTGCATGATAAATATTTTACAACTGGATGGAAATTTGTATCACATTAAGATTATTTTAAATCTATTTTCCTATAATAATTCAGTATTTATCATAGCCTATATTTATATAATGCTTCTATAGTTCAAGCCATTTTTAAAAATGCCTTACATATTAAATTATTCAGCACAGTTTGAAGAAATATCAATATTCTGTCAGGGTTGACAAACATTATTACTGAAAACAGCCATTAATATGAACATGAAGATCATGAGACTACTTAATATTCTAAATAATATTGATGGGGTTGAAAATTTTTGAGTTTGTATGATGCATTGTTTTCATATCACAAAATATACTCATTTAGAATTTTAATAGTTGTTTGTTCACAATTTCCAAGTGCTAACATGTGTATTTAGTCAATGCCAGAGGAAGATAGGCAGTTATGCACAAAACAACAATGGTAGCACTTTCCTCAAACAGAAATTAGCATGGTCTCTATTTGTGTCATTTCCATCTTGCTGTAGACACTGATACAGAAATATTGACTTCACAAATTTGATTTAGTTGAAACTTAATTTATCTCTCATTTGTAACCAAGGAAATACAAAATACATGAATACCATAGCTATACAAATGTGAGATATAATTTTTAATGACTGGATGAAAGTAGAAATCTGGTATCTTAATGACATCATATTTCATAATCTTTAGCTGGAGCACAGAAGATTGAAAGGGGAATGCAGTGTACTATGATTTGCAAAAAGGTATTCTTACAACCTCCAACTTTAGTATCAGTGAAAAGAATATGCTGGTAATCCGTGAATGTCGGAAAGGGACTTATTTTGAATAACGTTCTAGATGTCTTACAGCAGCCCTTGGAGAATATGGTTGAGTCCTATGAAAGTTATATCCCTATTTAAAGAAAACTAGACTTCTGTGCAGCAAGTGAATTAACAAAAATAATCAACTTGAGAAGAATTTCCTTTCCAAGGAATCAACTCAGAGTAAAATTAGGCACAAGAGGAGAGGTGTATGTTGTATTTTAGTATTTGTGGTTGATTTTGCCACAATAGAGCAACAGACTTAAAAAGAGTTATCCCACTAAATAACACTTTTCCAGAAAGTATCATAAACTCTTCTTGTGGAGCTGCCACTGTTTGGTTTGAGTGGAGAATAACTTTACCAGACTTCCATTGTGAAATATCCAGATTTTCCATGGAGTGTGCCAGACTCTGAAAAGGGAAAAGGAATTGGACTCATGATTCTTAGCCATACCAGAGAGAAAGTTTTAGAAAATTAGTTTAAAGTGACTCAAGTAAGCAATGATTATTTGTCATACAGGATGTATTGGTCTGGAAGGTATGTAATTCGGGAAACCTCAATGTCATTCTAACAGACTCAGCCTGAGCCCTGTATCTGCCTGAGGAAAGAGTCAGTACCACAATGTTGGAACATTGATGAAGGTGATGAAAACTTCCATTTATCTGCCAGACATACTTGGAGTTACCAAATTCTATATTGTGCCTCTTACCCAAGAAATCAAGAGGTCTTTAGGATGGGGATATGTATATTTCTGTAATTTAGCTGAAAACAGTGGGATACCAAAGAATCGCCTTAAAATATTTGAAGTCTGTCATGTGGATGAGTGATGGCATTAATTGGCTTTATTGTCTGAAACCAGTTAGAAGGAGAGAATAAGGATAAGCAGGTGAAACATTTAGGGAAATGGTCTTGAATACAGTAAAGCTTTCTATAGTGTCCCCAACTTCAGTAATTTTTCATCTCTGAACTCATTTCTTAAAGAATCTCATTGTTTTCTTTTTGTTTGTTTTTGTTTTGTATTTTTTTTTTTAAGGGGAGCCAGTTGGGCTGCTAAATTTTAGAAAGATTTTTTTTTACTTCTGGTCCACTAGAACTCTAAATGTTTTTGAGATATTAGTTCTAAAGCTTTTACAGTTACATTATTGGAGAAAGGGAAGAGCCACTGGATGGCAATGCAGCTCTTAAGATAAAGGCTTCTTCATTGTGCTTCTTTAGCTTTCATGTTTTGAGAGTTACTTTTTTTTAACAGACAACCAAAGTACTTCTATCCCTGACCTGGACCTTACCCTCTTTATTTTAATAATTTCTGATTTATATTAAGCCAGGGTTAACATGCATCTGTATTTTTAAAAAAGATTTTTTAACTTATTTATGGGGGTTTGGAAGAGCAGAGAGAGAGACAAGCAGGCTCTGCACTGAGCATTGAACCCAAGTCAGGGCTCAATTCCAGGAATCTGATATCATGACTTGAGCTGAAACCAAGAGTCGAATGCTTAACTGACTGAGCCACCCAGGTGCCCCAACATAAACCTATATCGAATGCCTCTCTGAACTGAATCTAGGATAACCTGTGGTGTACTAGCCAAGGTATTCCTCTAATATCGGATGCTTCATCGTGCCATTGACAATATTTTGTGCTGTATGTACAAGTGGGAGAGCACAAAGATGCCAAGAAATACATAGAAATACATTCTAAAATTTATAAATGAGGATTAATGTCAAGAAAAACATATCTAAGCCCCCAAACAATGGTAGATCATTTTTGACTATGTAGTACTAGTTCAAATTTTATAGGAAAATACTATGCTGTACAGCAGATATCTAGGACTTATCTTGTACAACTTCCCCTTTATACTCTTTAATAACTTCCTGATTTGCTAATTGGGTAAAATCTTATGTTAATGTTGTTATCATACACACATATACACACAAATAGGTAATAATAATAATAATAATAATAAAGAAGGCAGGAGAAAACTTTTAGAGGGGATTGGTATGTTTATGGCATAGGTTGTGGTGATGGTTTCTCAGGTATATGCTTATCTTCAAACTCATTAAGTTATATGAATTAAATATATACAGAATTTTGTATGTAAACTATACCCCAGTCAAGTGGTTAATAAAGAAAATGAGAATGAGAATGAAAAAGAAACCAAAAGACAGTAAAAATAGGGGTGCCTGGTGGCTCAGTTGTTAAGCGTCTGCCTTTGGCTCAGGTCATGATCCCAAGGTCCTGGATCAAGCCCCATATCAGGCTCCCTGCTCAGCAGGGAGTCTGCTTGTTCCTCTCTTTCTGCCTGCCACTCGCCTTGCTTATGCTCTCTCTCTCTCTCTCTCTCTCTCTCTCTCTTTGTCAAATAAGTAAATAAAATCTTTAAAAAAAAAAGACAGTAGAAAGAAAAAGCAGTCAAGGAAGAATCATTTGGTAGAGAGGCTGAAGAGAAATGCCCTTTGTGATAAAGACCATTAGGAAGGGAGAGGAGGAACACAGTAATTACTTGTGTAAATTTTTCCAGTATTTCTAACCTGTATTTTCTATTTGTTTTCTAAATGTTGCTATTTGGGGTTTTGAATCTTTAGGTTTTTTTCCCTTACAGGAGACCAGTGAATCCATAAAGCTAATATATATTAATTTTTATATAGTACAAATATGAATTTTATATGCCTAAGTGTGAAGGAACAGGTGAACATAACTGATTACCTAGTTATGTTAATATATAAATAAGGTACATATATAATAAAAAATTGTATAAAACTATGTACTTTACCTGTTTTAAATACTCAGATTTACTTCTATGACTAAAATATTGGTAGAAATTAAAAATATGAAACAGGGGGAGGGGGAAAGAGGGCAGAGGAATAGGGGACCCTATTTCAACTCATCCCCTGAATTGAGCTAGATATCTAGCAGACCATTCTGAACACCCAAGAAATCAGCCTGTGTTATGAGAAGATATATCTTGTTCTCTACAAACAGAATAGCTCAGTTGGGGGGCTATGGGGGGCCATGATTCTACGGGCAGATATCAGAAGATAAATGGAAGAAGAAGAGAGCATCTGGGATCCCACCACCAGAGTGCAAAAGCCTCCTGCACTGGGATCCGGGCACAGACTCGAAGAGTGGTAGCTTTGGAGAAAAACTTTAGGGCAGTCCCCAGACTGAAACCTGGAGTTGCGGGGATGCATGTGCAAACTGGTGGTGGCTGGTGGTTTTAGAAGCATGAAGGGCAGAGACACACCTGTACCTGGAAAGGAGGGCTGGGAGTGCTGCTGTAGGGAGTGCACAACCCAGGACACTGTGGTTTTTGGCAGCATAGACAGGAGTAGAGACTGGAGAGCTCACTGAGGGGTGGACAGCAATCTCTCTGTTCTGAGACAGAGGTTAGGATATGGTCATTTTTGCTCTCTTTGGTGGGGGGGGGACATAGAAAGCCACCAAAGAAAGCCACAATTGAACAAAAGCCCCTCCAAACCGGTTTTCACTGAGCCCATTCCCCCTCCCCACAGGGGGGCAGGGCAACTCTGACCAAACAGGGTTGTCTAACAGTGTAGCAGGTCCCTCACCCAGAAGATGGGCTGGAAGAACAAGAGACTGAGAACCTAAAGTCCCTATAAAACAGATGCATCCTGCTTAGGTTGTGGTCAATAATTTAGACTTGGTACATTCTCTCAACCACACCTCATCAGAAAGTGAAAGTGGAGGGGTGGAGAACATCTTTCATGCCAACAGACCTCAAAAGAAAGCTGGGGTAGCAATTCTCATATCAAATAAATTATATTTTAAGCTAAAGACTGTACTTAGAGATACAGAAGGACAGTATATCATTCTTATAGGGTCTATCCAACAAGAAGATATAAAAATTATAAATATCTATGCCCCTAACATGGGAGCAGCCAGTTACATAAGCCAATTGTTAATCAAAATAGTGAGACATATTGATAATAAGTTGTTCATAGTAGGAGACCTCAATACTCCACTCTTAGCAATAGATAGATCATCTGAGCAGAAAATCAACAAAGAAATGAGAGCTTTGAATGACACACTGGACCAGATGGACCTCATAGATATATAAGAACATTCCACCCTAAAATAACAGAGTACTTGGGGCGCCTGGGTGGCTCAGTGGATTAAAGCCTCTGCTTTCAGTTCAGGTCATGATCTCAGGGTCCTGGGATTGAGCCCTGCAATAAGCTCTCTGCTCAGCAGGGAGCCTGCTTCCCCCTTTCTCACTGCCTGCCTCTCTGCCTACTTGTGATCTCTATCAAGTAAATAAATAAAAGCTTTAAAAAAAATAACAGAATACTCATTCTTCTTGAGTACATATAGAACTTTCTCCAGAATAGACCACATACTGGGTCACAAATCAGGTCTCAACTGATATCAAAAACTGAGATTACTTTCTGTATATTCTCAGACCACAATGCTTTGGAAAGGGGCTCAATCACAAGAAAAAGTTTAGAAGAAAATCAAACACTTGGAAGCTAAAGATCATCCTGCTTAAGACTGTTTGGCTCAAGCAAGAAATCGAAGAAAAACTTAATTCATGGAAACCAATGAGAATGAAAACACATTGGTCCAAAACCTATCATATATGGCAAAGACAATCCTAAGGGGGAAATACATAGCCATCCACTTCTCATTAAAAAAAATAATAATAATAATAAATAAAGAAAAAAAGCAATAAGGAAAGAAAGAAAGAAAGATCCTGAATAAACAAACTATCTTTACACCTTAAAGAACTGTAAAATCAGCAACAAATTAAGCATAACCTATGCATGAGAAGGGAAATAATTAACATTAGAGCAGAGATCAATAAATTAGAAAAAGAAATACAGTAGAACACATCAACAAAACTAGAATCCTGTTTTAGAAAGAATTAGTAAGATCGATAAACCAATGGCCAGACTTATCCAAAAGAAAAGAGAAAGGACCCAAATTAATAAAATTATTAATGAAGAAGAGAGATCACAACTAATAACAAGGGAATGAAAACAATCATTAGAAATTATTATCAACAGCTGGGGCACCTGGGTGGCTCAGTGGTTAAGCCTCTGCCTTCAGCTCAGGTCATGATCTCAGGGTCCTGGGATCGAGTCCCGCATCGGGCTCTCTGCTCTGCAGGGAGCCTGCTTCCTCCTCTCTCTCTCTCTGCTTGCCTGTCTGCCCACTTGTGATCTCTCTCTGTCAGATAGATAAAATCTTTAAAAAAAAAAAAAAGAAAGAAATTATTATCAACAGCTATATGCCAATAAATTAAGCAACCTAGAAGAAACGGATGCATTCCTGGAAAGCTATAAACTACCAGGACAGAAACAGGAAGAAATTGACAACCTGAATAGGCTAATAATCAGTAATAAGATTGAAGCAATGATCAGAATCCTCCTAAAAAAACCTAGAATCGAGGACCAGATGGATTCCATGGGGAATTCTACCAAATCTTTATAAGAAAAAATAATACCTGTTCTCCTGAAGCTGTTTCAAAAAACAGAAACAGAAGGAAAACTTCCAGGCTCATTCTGTGAGGCCAGCATTACATTGATCCCCAAATCAGGCAAAAACACCATCAAAATGGAAAATTTCAGACCAATATCCCTGATGAATATGGGTGCCAAAATTCTCAACAAGATCCTAGCTAATAGAATCTAACAGTACATGACCAGGTGGGATCTAATCCTGGGATGCAAGCGTGGTTCAACATTCACAAGTTAATCAGTGTGATAGAACACATAAATAACAGAAGAGACCAAAAAAAAAAAAAAAAATGGTCCTCTCAATTGGTGCAGAAAAATCATTTAACAAAAGAAACCATCCTTTCCTGATTAAAACTTTTCAGATTATAGGGATAGAGGGGACATTCCTCAATTTCATAAAATCCATCTATGAAAAACCCACAGCAAATATCATTCTCAATGGGGAAAAGCTGAGAACATTTCCTCTAAGATCAGTAACATGACTAGGATGCCCACTGTCACCACCATTGTTCAACATAGTACTAGAAGTCTTAGCAACAGCAATCAGTAAACAAAAAGAAATAAAATGTATTCAAATTGTTAATGAAGAAGTCAAACTCTCTCCTGCAGATGACATGATACTTTATGCAGAAAACCCCAAAGAATCCACCCCCAAGTTACGATAACTCATATAGCAATTCAGGCATGTGGCAGGATGCAAAATCAATGCAGAGAAATCAGTTGCTTTCTTACATCCTAACAATAACTGTAGAAAAAGAAATTAGTGAATTGATTCCATTTAAATAGCACTAAAAACCATAAGATACCTTGGAATAAACCTAACCAAAAATGTAGAGGATCTACACTATAGGAACTACAAAACAATTGTGAAGTAATTGAAGAAGACCCAAAAAGATGGAAAAACAGTCCATGCTCATGGATTGGAAGAATAAACATTTTTAAAATGTCTATGCTGCCCAGAGCAATCTATACTTTCAACACCATCCTGATTAAAACACTAACAGCATTTTTCAAAGTTCTGGAACAAACAATCCTAAAATTTGTATAGAACCAGAAAAGACTCCAAATTGTAAGGAAAATGTTGAAAAAGAAAAAGCAAAGCTGGGCACATCATGTTGCCTGATTTCAAGCTATATTACAAAGCTGTGATCACCAAGACAGCATGGTCTTGGCACAAAAACAGACACATAGATCAATAAAACAGAGTAGAGAGTCCAGCTATGGACCTTCAACTCTATGGTCAACTAATCTTTGACAAAGCAAGAAAAAATTTCCAATGGGAAAAAGTCTCTTCAATAAATGGTGATCTGAAAATTGAACAGCAACACACCGAATAATGAAATTCGACCATTCTCTTACACTATACACAAAGATAAACTTGAAGTGGATGAAAGATCTTAATGTGAGACAGGAATCTCTCAAAATCCTAGAGGAGAACATAGACAGTAATGCCTTTGACATCAGCCACAGCAGCTTCTTTCAAGACACATCTCCAATGCCAAGGGAAACAAAAGCAAAAATGAATTTTTGGGACTTCATCAAGATCAAAAGCTTCTGCACAGCAAAGGAAACGTCAACAAAACAAAGGTAACCTATGGAATGGAGAAGATATTTGCAAATGACACTACAGACAAAGGGCTGATATCCAGGATCCATAAAGAACTTCTCAAACTTAACACCCAAAAAACAAATAATCAAGTCAAAACATGGGCAGAAGACATGAGCAGACACTTCTCCAAAGAAGATATACAAATGATTAACAGACACATGAAAAAAATGTTCATTATCAATAGGCATCAGGGAAATTCAAATCAAATTGAAATTGAGATATCAATTCTTAATCAATATCTCAAATCATATTGAGATACCACCTTATAACAGTTAGAATGGCAAAAATTGACAAAGCAAGAAACAATAAATTTTAGAGAGGTTGTGGAGAAAGGGGAATCCTCTTACACTGTTGGTGGGAATGCAAGTTGGCGCAACCATTTTGGAAAATAGTGTGGAGGTTCGTCAAAAAATTAAAAGTAGAGCTACCCTATGACCAGCAATTGAACTACTGGGTTTTTACCCCAAAGATACAGATGTAGTGAAAAGAAGGGCCATATGCATGCCAATGTTCATAGCAGCAATGTCCACAATAGTCAAACTGTGGAAAGAGACAAGATGCCCTTCAACAGACAAACAAAGAAGATGTGGTTCATATATACAATGGAATATTACTCAGCCATCAGAAAGGATGAATACCCAACTTCTGTATCAACATGGATGGGACTGGAGGAGATTATGCTAAGTGATATAAGTCAAGGAGAGAAAGTCAATTGTTGTATGGTTTCACTTACTTGTGGAACATAAGGAATAGCATGGAGGACATTAGGAGAACAGAGGGAAAAATGAGGGGTGGGGAAATAGGAGGGGGAGATGAACCATGAAAGACTATAGACTCCAAGAAACAAGCTGAGGGTTTTAGAGAATGGGGAGGGGGTGAGTTAGCCTGGTGATGGGTATTAAGGAGGGCACATAATTGCATGGAGCACTGGGTGTTATATGCAAACAATGAATCATGAAATACTACATCAAAAACTAATGATGCACATGTACTGTATGGTGACTAACATAACATAATAAAAATAAATAAATAAGATGTTCCTACATAATCAGAAAAAAGAACAGGAAACATTCGCAGGCTTGTCTTTTTATCATACTTTATCAGATTTTATAAGGAAAGTTACTGATTAGAAAAATATTAATAAGTTTGGAGATTATATAAATTATGAGAAAACATGAATATTGGGGGTTTAACACATTAATACAGTTCCTGAGAAAATATTATCCTTCACAACATGAATTCAGTTTTGACATTCTCTTGAAAATATATAGGTCATTGGTTTTCCCTAGTTTCTCTCTGTAAACTTTAGGATAAAGCAAAGTACAGCTGAAAGAAATTGCTCAGAATGCTCTAGTATATGTTAAGGCAAAAATATATTTCACAAGATATATTTTAAGATAATTTAAGAGTAATTATCTTTCAACAAAATGTTTAGGAAGTTTTAGCTGTCTGTTGGACTTAGATCACAGTAGTCGTGATTGGAAAAATACCTGTTAGATTATCATGTTCATCCTTCTCCTTGGGCAGGATACGCCTCAATCCCAGGAGTCAGGAGTTAGCACTTCATATTTGCCAAGAAAGTATAATACCTTATAGGGTGCATAAGAGAGAACTTACCAGAGCCAAGTCAATATAGAGTTTGACTTCTATCCAATAAATCCCTCAAAAAAAAAAAAAAGTGCTTCTGTCATTCCAACTACACAGTTCCTGGCAACCACATTCTTTTCTAGTTAGAGTATTTGCAAAATCTTATCAAGAAAACTATCCAATAAGAATATATTGCTATGCTATTTAAGGAAAGGAAAATATCTTGAACTCAAAAGAATTAGGATGGATACATTCCTGAGATAATATTTGGAAGTACAAGAAATGTCAAAACACAATGACAAATACTTCTGAAGACGATGAACTATTTATTTCACTTACCAGTAGAACAACTAGCAATGAAATTCATACACATGAGAACACAGTAAGTCCTACATGATGAAGATGAACAGTAAGAAATGGAAGACTTTAAGACAAATTTATGAATCATATAAAAACAAGCTGTTAAATATTTGAAGTCCTTTCCAAGCACAAGGATCTAGTATTCCACAGCTTATCACCACTTGATTGTGGATAAGGAAACGTATTAACTCTTTAAGATCATTGCATTTTTACACCTCTGTTTATGCATTCTCAGTGTCCTCTGCTGGTTCTTTTTTTTTTTTTTTTTAATCTTACTCCTTAAACAGGATGCAATGATCCTCTGTAGAATCTGGCCTACACACCATTACGTTTTGTTTGGTACTTACAATATTTTTGCTTTTTTAAAAAATGTATGTAGTTATCAATATGTAGGAGTCATATTCATATATAGAGTTTGAGTTTTCTTTGGTAAATCTCATTTATTTTTATTTGTCTATTTAAAAGAGAGAGAAAGAGCGAGAGTGAGAGCACACAGGGGGAAGGGACTGAGTGAGAGGGAGAGAGAATCTCAAGCAGACTCTGTGCTGAGCACAGAGCCTGATGAGGGTCTGGATCTCCTGACTCTGAAATCACAACCTGAACCAAAAGCCTAAGTAAATTTTATAATAAGAAAAAATTGATTGGAAGTAACAGCATTCCCTTGAAGGAATTTGTTCCAGAGCCCTCTACTGTTTCTACCACTTTCTTTGAACCTTGACTGAGTCACAGTGTCAGTGGCCACTTATCATCAGTTTATACCATCATTACTATTTTCTTACATCAATTATTCTATTAATAGAATAAATTCTATTCTGGCCCCAGAATAAAACTTGAGTTTGAAATTTTCATCTCCAAGGTCAAATTCCTTCATGATTTTATTACAAGAGCTTTTGTCTTTCTTTTTATTTTATGTCACCTCTCTGAATGAGATGAATGACTTCTAAGTCCCCAGTTACCAGCTATAAGCTGAAAGTCCACAGTATCTTCTGCCTGGAGTACACTGTCAAGTTCCAGGTATTTTATCTATTTGCCTATAGGATACTTTAATTTTATTACTTATAGGAAGGCAATGCAATATGCATAAGCTTAATCTCATTATTTTTTTTCCCTTAATATTCTGGTTTTCTTTCATGATCAGATAACACATGTGGCACAGCCAGACATGGGGCATTCCACACAGAATGTTTAGAAATGTCCATGGATTTTCTTACTTCTCCAATCTGTCAATATGCAATCAACCACAATGGTCTTAAAATTATTTATCCAAAATCTCTTTCAAATCCGTTTACTTGTTTCTGTTTTTACTTCCTTCCTTATGAACAAAGCTGTTATTATGTCATTAGTCCATGCTAATATTTGGGATTCTTTGTATTCAAAATAGGCTTCAAATTGGTATTCTCATCTCAAGTTGTGTTTTCTTCAATCCAGGCTTAATGTTAGCTAGAATGTTCTTTCAAATAAACAAATCTGTTCACATGTCCTATGTAGAAACATTATAATTTTTTTTAAAAGATTTTATTTATTTATTTGACAGAGAGAGATCACAAGTAGACGGAGAGGCAGGCAGAGAGAGAGAGAGAGGGAAGCAGGCTTCTTGCTGAGCAGAGAGCCCGATGTGGGACTCGATCCCAGGACCCTGAGATCATGACCTGAGCCGAAGGCAGCGGCTTAACCCACTGAGCCACCCAGGCGCCCCGAAACATTATAATGTTTTCTCAACTTTCTCAAAATAAATTCAAAACTCCTAAACATGCCTTAACCAGGTCCAGATGACCCAGATATGGCTAATCTTCTCTTGCATTTCTCTTTCCTGAACACCCCTTATTCAAGGAATTATGTCCTCATTTAAGTTCCTACAATGTACTGAACTTTATCAACTCTAGGCATTAATTCCTAATATTCCCAGTTTGAAGTCCTATCCTCTTACCACATAGGTAATTTCTACTTCTCATTAGGTTTAAATATTATTTTTTGGTGAAGTCTTTATTGATTATTCTAGGGAATTGTATGAGCTCTTTTCACTTCCAGATACTTTATTGTTTGGGTGCAGCACTTTCAATTATGGATTTGAATATCCATAATTCCTAGTAGACTACATATATTGGAAAAGCAAGTGTGTGTCTGTTTTATTGACCATTTTTATCTTTAACATCTACCAAAGTTCCTGACATATATTAGGCATTCAGTAAATATTTGTTGTATTAGTGAGGATATGAATAAGGAAATATTCATGTATTGGAGCAATAAGGTCTTTAGTTGAAACCATATGTACTCATTCTTCCTGAGGTTTGTTGTTTGCAAAAATAAGCTCTAATTATTTTCATCCCATAACACTAGTTTTCATTACAGAGAAAAACAATTGTTTTATTGAGTGACCACAGTAAAAGTTACTGTATGTTTTTATTTTTACAGCAAGATGTTGGTATTATTTTTAGTAAGAATAATAAAAATATAACATTGATACTAAAGAACCATGACCCTGAAACTTTCTTGTTTATTATGTTCATTCAACTTCAGCAATTTACTGCTTATATTCTATTTACTTCTTTCTCATAAATATGCTTGATTGGTAAACTTGTTTGCTGGTAACTCCTAAAAACAATCTTATTCCAAAACATATGTGAAAAACTCTGGCTAAATGAGAAAAATTAAACCATAATGTAGAAGGGTCTGGGACTATCAGCCATTATAAGTATGTGCCTCTCCCCCAAGATTTACATGAAATCACAGAACCTAGATTATAGAAGAGACAAAACAATCTAGGACACAAAACAGATGGAAATTGTAACCATTAATAAAATGTATTGCTATTACAGCCCTAGTGGTTGCTAAGGACACTTAAGAAGTATGAAATCAGCAGTAGACACCAACAGGTGGGATAAAAAATGCTCAAACATTAAGAAACATTCAGAGGCTTATTTGGAATGCTACTAGTCAATAGAACTGTAGAAAACCTGAGGGTTATAAGAATCAGTTCATGTGCAAAAAAATGGGAAAATGGATAGTTGTCTGAGAGACTACAAAGTTAAAGCATTGTATTGCACAAATGTCCTAATAAAAATTTAAGATATCTTTGAAGTTGGTAAAGATTAAAGGTATGGCAATATATTCAGTGTTAAGAAAATGATACTTGCATTTACACCTTTGTATAAATACATGGTTATCTAGGAGCCTTAATGTTACAGAGACAAAGGAACTTAGTAAATGTTCTTGTCTTTAAAATCTTTCTGACATCTCAGTAACTAAGTAATAGTTTTTAGTCAATTATATTTTGAATTAAATTCTGTAAATTGACAATATGGCTTCCATATTATATTGATATACTCCAGGATGGTATAGAATATTTTATCGATTAGGTTGTCGGTTGAAAGCAAGAAAAAATTATTTTGTCTCTTTAAATGGAAAAGGAATTTACTAGGTAAATTTAAGTAGTTTACAAAATTGTCAAACTTTCTAGAGAACAGATTTAAAACTAAACTCTCAGGAAACAGGCCATGATCTAGCCTGATAAAAATACTATCCTGCTGCTGCTATTCATCAGTCAAGCTGTAGAGAAAATTGCAGCCATGCCCTTCCCATAAATAGCACCTCTTGTGAAAGGCATGAGACTTTGCAAACTCCAATACCAATTAATGCTATATGCTTCTGCTGTCACTGTAACTAGGCAGATGAATTAAGTTCCATGCTTAATTCCCTCGATCACTCATTTAAGAATTTAAAGCCCTAACAGGTAAGTCTATTGTGTATAAACATACCCACCTGTATGCTAGCTATAAAGGAGGCTGGTAAATTTTCATTTTACCTGGAGCAACTGGGATCATGAATTTTTTTTTTTTTTTAGAGATTTTATTTACTTATTTGACAGAGAGAGAGAGATCACACGTAGGCAGAGAGGCAGGCAGAGAGAGAGAGGGAAGCAGGCCCCCCACTGAGCAGAGAGCCCGATGCAGGACTCGATCCCAGGACCCTGAGATCATGACCTGAGCCAAAGGCAGCGGATTAACCCACTGAGCCACCCAGGCGCCTCCAGATCATGAATTTTTTAAACAAGGTTAAGGTTTTCTAGCATGTTGGGCAACCATAAAACATAATAACGAATTTTCTAGAAATATTAATATTTCTAGATATTGATAAGATGGATTTTAAGCAGGTATTTGATTAATTGAGGTGCACCTTATACTTACAGTAGCAATTTCCATTTTTTTAATCAAAGTTTATCAATTCAGAGTACCTGATGACTGATTCATCAAGAAGGTCAATAAATGCATGTTTTATCACTTGAAATTTAACATAAAACTGATAGTAAATTGAGAAATAAAATAATAAGGTGAATGAATAAAGAATTAAATATTATTCATTAAAGCCACATGATAAATATTAACAGTACATTTATTTTTGAATTTTAATTCTAGTATAATTAACATACAGTGTTATATTCATTTCATGTGTACAATATAATGATTCAACAATTCTATACAGTATTCTCAGTGCTGTTTATGATAAATTTACTCTTAATCCCCTTTACCCATATCACCCATCTTCCCGCTACGTCCTTTCTGGTAACCAGCAGTTGGTTCTCTATCATTAAGAGTTTTTTTGTGTTTGTTTTCTCTTTTTGTCTCCTTTGTCTGTTTGTTTGCTTTAACAGTGCATTTAGTAAAGATTAAAATAATAAGGTCTAGTTGAAAAGTTACCACTTGAGATTGTAAAACAAAGTAAGGAATATACAATTGACTTCCAACAAGTATGACAAGACAATTCAATGGGGAAAAGTAAGAGATCTTTTCATGGATCTGGATATTCAGATACAGAGGAATGAAGTGATATCTCTCTCTTATGCCATCCACAAAAATTAACTCCAAATTGATCATAGACCAAAATATGAGAGCTAAAGTTATAAAACAATTAAAAGAAAGAATGATAAAAATATATTATATGTTTATAAAAAATAAAATTTAAAAAAAGAAATAAAAAAAAGGAAAAAAAAGAAAGAATGAGTAAGTCCTTGGATTAAGCATAGTTCTTTTTTTTTTTTTAGATATAATACCTAAAGTGTAAGCAAGAAAATAAAAATAGAGAAATCAGAATTCAACAAAATTTAAAACTTTTATGCTTTAAAGGACACTAACAAGAAAGTGAAAAAACAATCCTCAGATTGGGAGAGAATATTTAAAAAATGTTTATATTTATAATATTTAAAGATCTCTTATAATTCAATAATAATAAGAAAAATAATTTAATTTTCAAAAATACAAAGGAAAGGAATAGACATTTCTTCAAGGAATATGTACAGATTGGGCACCTGGGTGGCTCAGTGGGTGCTGCCTCTGCCTTTAGCTCAGGTCATGGTCGTGGGGTCCTGGGATAGAGCCTGTGTCAGGCTCTCTGCTCAGTGGGGAGCCTGCTTCCCCTGCCCTGCCTGCCTTTCTGCTTACTTGTGATCTCTCTACCTGTCAAATAAATAAATAAAATCTTTAAAAAAGAATATGTATAGATGTCAAGTAAAGACATAAAAGGAACACAAATTCTTTACACACTTGAGAAATGCAAATCATATACACTAGGAGATGCTATTTCACACCCACTAGGTTGGCTATAATAAAAAGACAGATAACACCAAGTGTTTCTGAGAATTGGAGAAATTGAAGTTGTCATACTTTGCTGATGTGAAGGTGGAATGGTGCAACCACTCTAGAGCAGTTTGGTAGTTTCTCAGGAGCCTGTGATGCAGCAACTCCACACCTATGTGTATACCCAAGAAAATGAAGATATGTTCACAGAAAAACTTATACACCAATGTTTACAGAAACATTATTTCTAAAAATGGTCTAGATGTGACAACCAAACAGATGTCATCAACTGAAGAGTAGATTAAAAAATGTGGTATATACATACAATGAAATATTCTTCCCTAATTAAAAAACAAATAAACAAGTAAGCTCACTTGTGAGGCATGAGGAATAATGTAGAAGACATTGGGAGATAGAGAGGAGAAGTGAGTGGGTGGAATCAGAGGGGGAGACAAATCATGAAAGGCTGTGGACTCTTAGAAAGAAACAGAGGGTTTTGGAGGGGAGAGGGTTGGAGGGTTGGATAAGCCTGGTGGTGGGTATTATGGAGGGCAAGTATTGCATGGAGCACTGGGTGTTCTGCATAAACAATGGATTTTGGAACACTGAAAAAAATAAAAATGTTTAAAAAGTTAAAATAAGCATAGGATACAGCTAAAGCAAGGTTTATGGAAAATTATATCATTAAACGCCTATAAGAGAAGTATTTGAGATATGTAAACTATACATGATGTTAAAAATTACAAAAAGAAGAGTAAACTGAAGCCAAAAGAATCAGTAAAGAAGATTGTAAAAGTTAGAGCAGCAATTATTGCAATAGAAAATAAAAAAAGAAAAAGAAAATCAATGAAACCTAAGTAAGCTTTTTATAAAAATGAACAAAACCAATTAATCTTTAGTCTGACTGACCAAGGAAAAATGATATATGACATTAATTACAAAAAATCAGGAATGAGAGAGAGGTCACTACTGACCCTACAGAAATGAAAAGATTTACATGGATGACTTTATGCTAACAAATTAACCAATTTAATAAAATGGGAAAATTCCTAGAAAGACACAAACTACAAACCTAACTCAAGAAGAACAATAAGGGCGCCTGGGTGGCTCAGTGGGTTAAGCCGCTGCCTTCGGCTCAGGTTCATGATCTCAGGGTCCTGGGATCGAGTCCCACATCGGGCTCTCTGCTCAGCGAGAAGCCTGCTTCCCTCTCTCTCTGCCTGCCTCTCCGTCTACTTGTGATCTCTCTCTGTCAAATAAATAAATAAAATCTTTAAAAAAAAAAAAAAGAAGAACAATAAAATTTAAATAGGCCATTAATGAGTAAAGAAATTGAATTTATAATTAAAATTATACCCATAAGGAAAATACAAATGGCCTTCCTAGTGAATGTTCTCAAGTATTTGAAGAGAAAATAATACCAATACTTCAGAAATTCTTTCAGAAGATAGAGCACTTTCAGACTTACTATATGAGGTCTTGGTTATCCATATATCAAAGCAAGGTAAAGTATCATTCATGAACATAAACATAAATCTTTAACAAAATATTGTCAAGGGTTTAAGAAACATTTTGCAAGGGTTATACATTATGATAATTTGGATTTAGCATATTAAAACTAATTAATGTGAATGCCATAATAACAGAAAGAAAGGAAAAATAAAACCCAGAGGCATCTCAACAGCTGCAGAAAAATCACTTGACAAAACCCAAAACTATGTAAAAACCCTCAATAAACTATAAATAAAATGGAACTTTCTCAATCTGATACAGGACATCTATGGAAACAACAATAACAACAACCACCTCCACATCTAAAACCATATTTATTGGTGAAAAACAAAAGATTCTCAATCCCTTGTGATAGGAATAAAACAAGGATGTCCATCTAATCAGTTCAGTTTAATACAGTACTGTCAAGTTGTAGGTACAGTAATAAGACGTAAGCCTGTCTAAGAGGCAGGGAAGGAGAGAAAGAGATATTAAAAAGGCATCTAGATAAACGGAAAGAAGACAGAGAGAGTCTTTTTGTTGTTGTTGTTGTTTCAAACTGTATTTAATGTACCTGAAATTTAGTTTCCTCTTTATAAAATTGTGAATAGCAATATTTTTCTGCTCCCTTAAAAAAAAGAGAGACAATATAAAAGCACTCAGTAGATTGCAAATTTCTTTAGAAATTGAAGTTATATTTTATTCTCATTTAACTTGAAAATAAATATGTAAATATATTCTACCTAGAAAATACATAATAATTTCTAAATAGATATTTCAATACTTCTAAAACAACCTATAAATATGTACTATAGAAATCCTGCTCCAAATTAAAAAAAAAACTATTTTGCTATAGAGTGAGAAAAAAATATAAAAACTTATTGATTATCCCACTAAGTGTGGAGGTATATCTATACGCTGCCTGTTAAACAGGTTTCTTAAAGTTTTTATTTTAGAATACTAAAGTTTTTATTTTTGAAGTATTGCAAAGATATTACAGAGAGTTCCTATTTACCCCACACCCAGTCTTCACTCAACATTTTACATACCTATGAGACATTTGCCACCATCAACAAATCAATATAAGTTCGGCATTGTTAATTAAACTCCATACTTTATTCACATCTCCTTAGCTTTTACTTAATATTCCTTTTCTGTTCCATGATCCTATCCAGGCATCTTTTCTGATTCCACCCATGTTACCATATTACATTCAGTTATCCTGTGTTCTAATTTTTGATACCTTGGCAGTTTCCTTTTTTTAAGATTTTGTTTATTTATTTGAGAAAGAGAGTAAGGGAGAGAAGGAGCACAAGCAGGGTGGAGGGTCAGGGGGAGAGAACGAAGCTTAACTGACTGAGCCATCCAGGTGCCTGATACCTTGGCAGTTAAAGGACTTCTGATTAGGTATTTGGTAGAATGTCTATCAATTGTGATTTGTCACTTGTTTTTCTCAGATTATACTGGGATTTTGAGTTTGAGGGAGGAAAGAAACAAATTAACATGCCATTCCCCTCACATTGTATCAAGTGTACATACTATCAAAATTGCTTATCACGGGGCGCCTGGGTGGCTCAGTGGGTTAAGCCGCTGCCTTCGGCTCAGGTCATGATCTCAGAGTCCTGGGATCGAGCCCCGCATCGGGCTCTCTGCTCAGCAGGGAGCCTGCTTCCTCCTCTCTCTCTGCCTGCCTCTCTGCCTGCTTGTGATCTCTCTGTCAAATAAATAAATAAAATCTTTAAAAAAAAATCGCTTATCACTATTGATACTAGTCTTGATAATTTGGCTGATAATCTGATAATTATTGTCTGATCAGTTTGTCAGCTTTCCCCATTTTATAGTTATTCTTCCTCACTTCTTTCTGTGCCATAATCTTTGGAAATAAATCACTGTGTAAATCATGCTTAAGGAATGGGAATTATACTTCACCTCTTTGAGGGTTAAGTAACTCCATAAATTATTTGGAATTCTTTGGCATGGGAAGATTAGTCTCTTATCCTTCATGCCATTTATATATTTATAAATATGTATTTAGTGAGTCATTTATATCAGTATTGAATATAAATATTGATTTTATACTTTGAGCTATAATCCAATATTACTTAACTTGTTTTGTTTCTCAGATTATTCCAGCTTTGACCATTTGGAAGCTAGTTCAGCTGATTAGTGTCCCTTTGACATACCTCCACCATTGTATGGCTTGCTCATTTGTTTGTTTTGAATGTTTCCTTTCTTTCTGGTACTACAGCATGCTTCAGACCCATTTTGTATATTTTCTGCTCTTGTCTTAGCACAATCACCTCTCTAAGAATTGGTGGTTCTTTTTATTGGAGAATGGTATTAAAAGCCGAGAGCAGATACTAGGTTTGCTCTTTGCTGCTATTCTTGCTTTAGGCCTTCTCAGCTGACAAAGCTAGGGAATGTATATGTGTATATTTACCCATGAATGTGTACATCTCTATAAATGTTCTATATTTAACCAGCTATATTTACATTAAGATGAACATGAGTTCATACTGATCACTACACCTCTAATCCATTACTACATGGATCATTTCAGCTCCTTCCTTGCTTAAATATAATGCCCCACTCCAACAATGATAAATCTCAGTCCAATCATTTCTATACATTTACTTAATTATTCAATCCCATTGTAGAAATACGTCTATCCTAGGATCCCCTGACCTCCCAAATGATTAAAAAAAAAAACTGCATTAATAAGTTTCATTCTTTATGTTGTTAGCTCTATGGGTCTTAAAAGATTGTGTTTTTAAAAAACCTTCTGACCACTATCAAAAACAAAACAAAACATAAAACAAACAAACCCTAGAGATGATTCAGAATTGTGAGAATCTTCTTTGAGGTGACATATTTTTATAGATCACTACTTTGCTCTCCATGATGTTCTTTATCCTAGCTGTACATGACTAATGCCATTGGTAGTGAAATTAACAAGTGCTATGACCAAGAAATACAATGACCAGGAGATTTCACCTTTCCACTTTGACTAGGGTATTGATCTAAGTTATGTAAAATTAATTTAATAAAAGAATTAGACAACTAGGGGCGCCTGGGTGGCTCAGTGGGTTAAGCCGCTGCCTTCGGCTCAGGTCATGATCTCGGAGTCCTGGGATTGAGCCCCACATCGGGCTCTCTGCTCAGTGGGGAGCCTGCTTCCTCCTCTCTCTCTGCCTGCCTCTCTGCCTGCTTGTGATCTCTCTGTCAAATAAATACAAATTAAAAAATCTTAAAAAAAAAGAATTAGACAACTAGAGAAAAACAGAATTAAGGAGGCATCTGGAGAAGGAGAATGGGCACTGAAAATCAGTACATTGAAGGAAGAAATAGAAACACAGATTTAAATGCCAATTTTTGTATGAGACACACTTCAACATTTAACTTAAGTTGAAGCTTACTTATTAAGACAAGCTAAAACAAGCCAAAAGTGAAAGTAATTTGCCAAGTGTGGTTTTAATTCCTTTTTTTTTAAAAAGTCAGTCCTAGAATTTTTGTATTTTTAAATTTTTAATTTTTAAGTATCTATTTTAATAACACACATTGATATATTAGTTTAGGTATATGAGGTAGTGTTTCAAAAATTCCATATATCACCTGGTGCTTATCACAGTGAACTTTTTCATCCTATTTAATCCTATTTAATAATCTATTTAACCCATACCCTCCCCACCTCCCCTCTGGCAACCATCAGTTTTTTTCCCTATAATTAAAAGTCTGTTTCTTCATTTTTCTCTCTTTCTTTCTCCCTTTCCCTTTGCTCACTTGTTTTGTTTCTTAAATTCTAT
The DNA here is from genome assembly GCF_902655055.1 of Lutra lutra. Classification (NCBI taxonomy): domain Eukaryota; kingdom Metazoa; phylum Chordata; class Mammalia; order Carnivora; family Mustelidae; genus Lutra; species Lutra lutra. The sequence continues at coordinate 124,810,093 of NC_062279.1, read as the reverse complement.
ATATGAGGGAAATCACATGGTATTTGTCTTTCTTGGACTGAGTTATTTTACTTAACATTATGCTCTCTAGCTTCATCCATGCCATTGCAAATGACAAGACTTCACCTTTTTATGGCTGAATAATAATCCATTGTATATTTATACCACATCTTCTTTATCCATTCATCAGTTGATGGACACTTGGGCTGCTTTCATATCTTGGCTATTGTAAATAATGCTTTTATGCTCATGTGGGTCCATTTATCTCTTCATGTTAGTATTTTTGTATTCTTTGGTAATATCTAGTAGTTTGTTGCGTGATTGTAGGGTATTTCTATTTTTAACTCTTTAAGGAACTTTCATACTGTTTTCCAGAGTGGCTGCACCAGTTTGCATTCCCACCAACAGTGCAAGAGGGTTCCTTTTTCTCCACATCCTCACCAACACTTTTTGTTTCTTGTGTTGCTCATTTTATCCATTCTGACAGGTGCAAGGTGATATCTCATTGTAGTTTTGATTTATGTTTCCCTGACCATCAGTGATCTTGAGCATCTTCTCATGTTTCTGTTAGCCGTCTATATATTTTCTTTGAAGAAATGTCTGTTAATGTCTTCTGTCCAATTTTTTTTTGGAGTATTTATTTTTTTGGTGTTGAGTTTTATAAGTTCTTTATATATTTTGGATACTAACCCTTTATCAGATATGTCATTTGCAACATCTTCTCCGATTGTGAAGCTTTTTTTTTTTTATTGTTTCCTTTGCTATCCAGAAGCTTTTTATTTTGCTGTAGTCCCAATAGTTTACTCTTGCTTTTGTTTCCCTTGCTTCAAGAGACATATCTGGAAAAAAGTTGCTATAGCCAATGTCAAAGGTGTTACCCAGTATTCTTTTCTAGGATTTTTATGGTTTCATGTCTTATATTTAGGTCTTTAATCCATTTTGAAATCATTTTTATGTATAGTGTAAGAAAGTAGTCCAGTTTCATTTTCTGCATTTTGCTGTTCAGTGTTTCCAACACTATTTGTTGAAAAGACTGTCCTTTTCCCCATTGGATATTCTTTCCTTCTTTGCCAAGATTAATTGGTCATATAGTTGTTGGTTTATTTCTGGGTTTTTAGTCTATTCCATTGATCTATTAGACATGAGTAGGACTAAGGTTCTATTATCCCCCAGATCAATATTAGACAGGAAATTAAGGATATATAAATTATAAATCCAATTCTACTTACAATGCACTGGGTAATTTTTTTGTTTTGTTTTGTTTTATCTTCTATATGGGAGAACTATGGCATGCATACATTTTATGTACTTCTATATAAAGTAAATAAATTCATTTTAGATTGCAACATTTGAGTTAATCTAAAAAACATGAGAATCTTGAATTAGAGGCTTATAGAAGTCATTAAACTATTGATTGAAATCTGTTCATCATAAATTTTTGCTATGTAGCCAATCAACACATGATATTATAAAAGGAAAAATTTTATGGAGAGGTAAACATTATAAATTGTGCACTCAATTAGGTCAGCCAAAACAAGCAAACAATACTTATAGCTGAGTAACATGTTTTTATATGAAGAAACATGGAGTAAACTCTATGCTAAGAAACTCTGAGTCAACTCAGAGCTAGTTGGCTAAAATTCTAAAAGAATTAATTTGTTGGCAAAACTAAATGAATTGTGATAAAGCTAAAGACAAATCTCAAGATTAAGCAACAGTGAAATGAGAAAGAGAAGGGAAAAGAGGAGACAGAATAAAGAACATGAGTCAGTTTGAAAATATGTTTTTACTAACACAGCTTTAAAAAACCATGTCTCTGCTCAAAAATGTTATTTTTCTTAAGTGTTAAAGTAAAGCTATTTTGAAGTTGAAATTTGTTTTCTTTATTTATAACTTATAATGATAATACTACTAATAGTTTATTGATCACTTACTATGAGTCAGGTATTGTGTTAATTTCTTTCTAGACATTACTTCATTAAGTCCTCCCAAGGATCTTATGAGGCTGGTATAATTATCTTGAGACACTTCCAGACACAGCATCAAGGCTTAAAAGTTTATATGTTAGTGGTTTGTGATAACACAGCTAGAAAATTCAGGTTCAGTATTTAAACCAAAGTTTTACTACAAAACCCACTCCTAAATATTATATTCATAGCAGCTGATTTTAACATGAGAAAAACAATTTCACCGTCTCCTAGGTTTGTTTACCCACATTACAAAGAACACACAATTTTCAAAGGATCAGGAAGTATAGGTATTACAAGCTTTTCCTTGGAGGTTTCCAAGGAATCTGCATGATATTTGCTATAGAAAGAAAGAATGTTGAGCACATACACATGGTAGACATTGATCCATATGGGTAGTGTGCATTTATGTGCATGCATGTGTGTGTGTGTCTCCATGTGTATGCTTGGTGATGTTGGCAAATATTTCCCCTCATCATCAATGTTTTGATCTCTGGGGATCAATATCTTTCAGGCAGATTTCCTGAAACATAAGTTTTAGAAAACATTTCATAATCATGTTATATCTTATAGTATATAGGTAGTGATGAACAGGTAAAGCATGAGTGAGGAGGTGGAGATTGAGAGGGCTTTCTTCTATGTAGAAAACTTTTGGACAGCCATAAATAATATAGAATAAATGGTATGATGCTATATACACTGTGATAAATTTTTATGGTATATAATTTGGAGTTATCTGTATTTCAAACAATCATCACCTGTAACATGTTTAATTTTTTTTGCCATGTTAAGACCTATATTACAAAATTACACAGAATTTTCTTTCTCTTAGTTTGAAGGAATTCAGTAAGAAAAAAATAATAAAAAATACATTTGTCTTATATTTCCTGTGGCAAAATAACTGTACTTCAATTTATATTCTATTAAACATAGTAAATTAATCACAGCTGTTTGCAATGACCTTTTATAATCCGTAGAGAGACAGAATTTCAGTGGAACTTGGAATCACATAATTGAAATATATCTTTGGCTTTTACTCCATTCGATACTATGAGACCTCCCAGCACTCTAATATTCCACACACATCTGAATTTGCTGACACCATTTCACACATGGTTGCATGTGGAGTTAGACATTCCTTTTTTTTTTTAATCACACTTCATGATGTCTATTGTTGCAAAGAAAAATGGGAATGATGATATCTAAGCAACGCAAATAAATTGTAACTCTTGACTCTACAGTCGTCCAGACTGACACACCTTATTTAGGCATTAATATTGGACATTCCAGCTCTAAGATGCTGCAGGCATTTTCATATAATTCTGTGTTTCAAAAGTGCCTTTACACCTTAATACCAGTCTCTGCAACACTTGTACCTTGTACTATCAATGCTTTGTAAATATTCTAATGAAAGTTTGTTTCAGCTATCTACTCTCTTATATCCTCATACATGAGTCTGTGGTGTAGGAGCTGAGGCCAATGGAATCACCAACAGTGAACTTAGAATCACCCCCAGGTGGCTAGTGCCTGTTTTTCTGGGGAGATCTGTTTCAGTTGAGGCTTCTCTGTTCCTCTTGCTCACTGACACTTGACAGTCTTGCTGGCAGACTTTCCATGCAAACATAACCCTTCTTCTCATCATCATCTTGAACATATCAGAGGAATAGCAAGTGAGTAAGAAGGAATTCCTCCTGTTTGACTGCCTTTGGGCTTTGACATAGTTTTTTCCTGTCTTCAGACTGAAACTACACCATCATCTCTCCTGTATCTCTGCCTTGCTAATTATAAACCTTAAAATGTAGTCTCCATAATCATCTTGTGAACCAATTACTTATAGTATATTAATTAGTATTTGTATTCTTTATATATTTTAGAGAGAGAGAGAGAGAACTAAAAGAACCCATTGTCTTTATTTGTAGATACCCAAAATGAAAGCATATACCTGAGTTATATAAACTGCATAAAATATTATTTCAAAGTGTATTTCAAATAAGATATTTTAACTGATATAAGAACTCTGACATTCTAATTTCACTAACTGAATTGCATTCTCTGTGTTATACCAAGAAAACTTCGGAATCTCATTTTTATTTAATGTAGTCACAGTTTTCTTCCTGTTTTTGAAAATCAGTGTAGCAAATAGAGCCATTTCCAACTATTTAACCTTGTGCACTAAATTAAAAAATTACAGTTTGATAGATACACCCATAGTGATAAATTTGTTCCAGTACCATACTTTGTATTCCCAATGTGGCTTAACAGATTTGTAATTCATTCTAAAACATATTCTGCCAATCTCTGTCAATGTAAATCAAAACAAAACAAAATAAAACAACCTCTCATCCTTTTGCTATATAATTAACCTCATAGTTGGTCAGACTTGGTTCTGGAATCTGCTGCAAACTCCTTTATAGGTCCAAAGGAAATGAGGGTTGGTAGGATTAGATGAGTAGTTAAAATTTTTATCTCCCTAAAAGATAAATGATCAAAGCCAGCATTCTATGGTCTTTATACAAAGCAGGATTAGACTCATTAGATAGTCAGAAGTTGCTTCTACAGCAGGGGAACATCAGCAGCGATAAGGGATTCCACACACTCAGATTCACCCAAATTTATGATAGCTTCCTCTTTCAATATGCAGATTCTCACTCTTTTCCAATCAGTTTGCCAATTTGAATATCAGAAATCTGAGATTGTGAGGTTAACTTACTTCCTAATACTGTGAGCCATTGGCTCTAAATCAGTATTTTGTTTTCAACTTCATCAGTCCAGCATGACAATTTTACAAATGTCATAGAAGATTTATGATGCTCTGACTATGCCTTGAATGAATAACTTAAAATCATCAGCTTGTTATTTTCTGGGTTGAAGCTCCCCATTGCAGTCAGAAGTCCAGCCTAGAGCTGATTAAAAATATGAATCGGAGTAAAATGCACATTTTAGAATATAGGAAATATATGTGCACATGAATATACATGAAATGTATTCTAAAGTAAGATACAGACATTTCAAATCATGAGGGAAGATTAACAATTTAATAAACAAATGATTTTAAGATAATCTGCACTTTCAACAAGATAGTGACTAAATTAAATTTATTTTGTATATCATGCAAAAATGAAATCTAGACATATTAAAGAGCTAAGTGCAAAAAATAGAAGTAGAAAATACAGAAAATACAGAATAGTTTAATTTTATTTTTGGAATGAAAGAACTTTTTCTAAAGAAGAGGAAAAATTCAAAAGTGTTTGATAAACTGACATTGATTACATGAAAATATAAATTTTTATATGACAAAATGTAGAATAGAAAATATTGACAAGTTTCAAGTTGATATAAAAACAAAATAAATATTACAAAAGATTTGTATCTTTATAGTATAAGGTTATAGTAATCATTTAGAAAAAGATAATCAATTTAATGGGAAAATGAGCAAAAACTGTAAATAGCACAGAAAATTAATGCAAGTGAACAAATGAACACATGAAAGGGAACCCCATTTCATTAGTTAGCAATATTTAAGTTCAAATAAAAATGGAATATTTTTTTTAACTGATCTTATTGGTAAATACTGAAGAATTTTATAATAATCATGTATTCTTGCCAGAAGTATAAATTGGTACACTTTAGGGGGAAACAAAGTGTAAATATATAAAGTCAGCAAATCTGTTTTCCATATGTTTCTTACAGAAAATTTTGCTCACATGCACATGGATAGGTGAGTGTGTCTGGTAAAGAGTATTTTGAGAAAAACAAAATAAAGCAAAAAAAATAGAACACATGCTCATACATATCATACATCATTTATGTGTGTGTGTATGTGTGTATGTTTGGGGAGAGAGAGAATTGAGAAAGGAATTCTTCAAATAAAGTATTTGCCCTGTCTGTCTGTAAGCTTATAATGCAGTTGTGAAATTTGGAGCTCCAGGAGCTGTCTTTGACCACGAATTGATCTTGAAAATGGAATCTGATATTAGGATACTTGAATAGAAATGCAGAAAGAGTATGCCCAGTGACAGTAGAGTGATCTTAACTATTTTGGATTCACCAAGTCTTTAGTATTTACATTGAAGTCACAAAGGGAGTCATTGGATTATTGTAGCTTTTGTGTAGCATCTGCTCTCCACAAAGAGGGTGAACACATCCTGCTTTGCTCAGGATAGTACCAGTGCACACTTGTTTTCTATGTTCTCTCATATAAAGTTATTATTATTCCAATATCTGGGGATACCACAAGTTAACAGCTGACTTCCATCAACTTTTGCAGTTTGGGAAGCCTAAAAGTAGGCCAGCCATCCTCCACCCTGCCCAGGCCCCCATGTTCCAACATACACACTTACGAGTTCCAAGTTGCCACTCATGGAAGAAGCTTATCACCTAACCATAAAAGAAACTCAAGTCAACTAATTAATACTTTATTCTAAAATATGACTAAACAACCAAGTATTGATAGACATACTCATAAAGCCATCAACTGCAGAGAAAAGGACCCAAAAGACAAAAAGAAAGTTCATCCCTGCAGGAAACAATAATTAATGAAAATAATTTAAAAATTAAAAATAATAAAAATCCTCTGAGACAAGTGAACAAATGGATGAGGCTTCTTTACACAACCAGATATTCAAATTGTCTTTTCACTGTCTCTCCAATATGAACTGAGAGCTAAGGATCATTAGGCATTTGACCTGTGACCATCAGGGATCTTACTGCCAGATTGTTGTAATGAATGTGGAGTCTTTGATTCAGTGGGCAGACTTGCAGTTCCTCCTCCCACAGTGCCCTTCCACAGGCACTCAAGAAGATCCAAATTAGTTTCTTCAGACTTCTTGCAGGTAAATTTGGACACTTTAACTTGGATTTGCAGATCTCTTGTAAAGCACCTCATATCCAGCCCTCCTTTTCCACCCTAACATATTAAAATAAGTAGAAAGTGAATAGAATCTAGTTAATGTGTTTCTTATATTCAACATGCAAACTTTATATTTAATCTTTTGTTTCCCTCTCCTCAAGACTCACTTTAATGCCCTTGTCAGGAAATATCATAGTAAAGTATAGAGAAGTATCTAAGAATGATTGATTTTTTTTGGTTTCTAATTAAACCCACATTGGATTGATACTATTGGTGGCAAAGTATAGACTAGAAAAAGAACATGTTTCAAAGGAAAGGCAGTTCTTAAAAAAGTTGGCTTGGGTCCAGTGATATTAAACTTATAACACTGTCAGTACCTTTATTCTCCCTTTAGCACTTACCAAGATATTTTGAAATGTTTTAATATCTATCATTTCAATCTAAAATAGTGTCATATTTTGAGTTACATATACTTAAAGTCTATTTTATGTCATTCCAAAAATATATACTTTCTTTATACATTCCAAAAATATGTACTTTATTTAAGTGATTTAGAAAAGGCTGACATTTTCCATGTCATTTTGTGCTTTTAATTCTATTTTATGAGTGTTTACTTTTAATATTCTCTCTTTTTTCCCCTTAGGCCCATGTTGCTGAGTTTATTGCTGAATATGATTTCCTCTGTTTATATAAATTCTCAATTCACATATCTACATATTGTTATTCTTTCTTCCTCTTCTGTGTCCTGCATGACTCTACCCTCTCCATACTTTCCATGCTTTCACTTCTCCACCAAAATCTCAAGCTAATATATGACTCAGCATTGAAACTGTACCCATTTACTATTTTTACTATTAATAATAAATTTGAACACAAAAATATATTTAGATGAAACAACTTTATATAGAGCTCACACAAACATAATGTACAATATCAAACTGCGTATAATTGCAAACAAGGCCTGAGAAATCACCTTAAAAATGTTAGTTTTCTATAGAGTTTTCTCTTCTTCAGTAAACATAGTAAATAAAATCTCTAATAGGCAAATATGTGGCTATTATTTTAGTTAAAAAATAAAAAAAAGATTTATGTAATGGTCTGAAGTTTTGTAAGAACAGGAGAGAACATTTTTGAAATGAAAGTCACCCTAGGGAAATTATCTTACATATATACATATATATATATATATATATATATATATATATATATTGCTCTGGAATGAAAAGATTACTGGAATGATACCTAAATTATGATCTAAAAACAAGTATGATATATAAAACAAGATTTCAGTCATTAGTTAATTGCTTGATTCTCAGCAACAATTTATTCTTATGCTAGAAATTGCCTTTTTTTTTCTTTAGATGTAACCCTAGCTTTGAATTTGTTTTCCTTGACCTTCATAATCAATAGTTCTGTGGTGTCTACAGGCTGGTAGGATTTCTTTGGCTGAGAATCAGTGACCTCTGGTTCTATATTTATTTCCTGGTCATACTTATTTTTCAATTCTTGGCACACCGTTTTTCAAATATTCCTTTGATAATGTCATTTGTCACATTTATTTTCCATCTGACAGTTTACATAATCTCCTTTATTCTAACTTCAGCCATATCTATCTCCATAATAAATCTTCCCTTACCATGTACATTTATTATTCTCCTTTGAACTGTGATAATTTATTCACTAATTTATAGGTAACTGGCATTTTTGATGTTCCAAAATACCATGGTACATTTCAATACATATCATAAATGTTCCTTAACATTTCTTAATAGCTTAAATAATTCTCAATAAATATTCTTGAATGAAAATCCATGGATCTATTACATTCATCTAAAAATTGAATATATATACTAATATACAGCATCAATTCTCTATAATTATCTAGTTCTAGATAAACATAACATAACCATAATCAACTTTGTATTTATTATGCTAAGGAAGCACTTAAGATTTTTTTTAATTTATTTTTTAATTATTTTTTATAAACATATAATATATATTTTATCCCCAGGGGTACAGGTCTGTGAATCGCCAGGTTTACACACTTTACAGAACTCACCATAGCACATACCCTCCCCAATGTCCATATCCCCACCCCCCTTTTCTCAAACCCCCTCCCCCCAGCAACCCTCAGGTTTTTTTGTGAGATTAAGAGTCACTTATGGTTTTTCTCCCTCTCAATCCCATCTTGTTTCATTTATTCTTCTCCTACCCCCTTAACCCCCCCATGTGGAAGCACTTAAGATTTAATAGAATTGTGTTCATATTTATATTAGTTTCACAGTCTTATTAAAATATGCATAGTAAACCAGTATGAAGGTTATAGTTCTTTGTTTTGATTCTAATAACAGCAAAATTCCTTGTAAGAACTGAATCTATAAAACTTCCTGAGATTTTTTTCAGATATAAGATAAGAATATTTTAAATGGGAAGTCATATTAAATGTGAAGAAGGCAGTAGAGCTTAATATTTGAACATGCTTGGATAAATCTGTTGATTAAGTAGATTTTTATGGGAAATATTGTAAGTATATAGTATGTATGACTAGAATGTTGCAAGAGTAACTATAAATGGCCCCATTCACATAGATTGTGATGAGAGTAGATTACTTAATGTTGTATATTATCTAGCCAGGAAAAATAGACACAGAAGTCCTCTATATATCACATCTCAGCACATTGTGTATCAACATTCTTTTTTTCTAAGTTGATGCAAGTTAACCTATTTAGCACAGTAAAATCTAATACAATATAAAATATTTTCTTTCTACATACATGAATAGCTTGTGCATATCAAACCAAATAACATGAAACATGTGAACAAAACATTATTTATTTAAGAGATATATTTTATATTTTATATAAGAGATATATTTATATTTTATAAATATTAATTTATAAAAGTTATATGGTAAATTTAGAACATTCTTAATCTTTGTAAAAAATAGTTTTGAATAGCTAGAAGCCACTTTTAAAAAATCTTATTAAGAAAATGTTTTAATATATTCCTTCTCCATTGAATTTAAACTGAATTAATCTAATACAGTTAATATTTAGTATGTGGCAAGCATTTTTAAATTTTTTTATTGAGGATAACATAGAATAAGATCCATTAGTCTTAAAGTTATAGTTTGATCAAAAATTAATTTCTGATATTCAAGAACTATCCATCACATCCTATCCCAGTTACTGTTCACCTAAACCCTGACTCCTCCCAACAAACCCCAGCAGAGATAACTATTCTGCTTTATCACCATCAAGTTTTTTCTCTTTTTTAAAAATTATCATGTGTGTATAGTGAATAGTTTTTGTGCCTGAGTTTTTCACAAAACATAATTGCTGTGAGTTTCATTCTTATGTTCACTTGCATAATTCATTCCTTGTTATTTCTGTATAATATCCCATTATATGTATACATAATTTATTCTTTCTTTTTTCCCTTTTTTAAAATTTTTTAAAGTTTTTTTTTTATTTTATTTATTTGACAGAGATCTCAAGTAGGCAGAGAGGCAGGCAGAGAGAGAGAGAGGAGGAAGCAGGCTCCCCGCGGAGCAGGGAGCCCAATGTAGAGCTTGATCCCAGGACCCTGGGATCATGACCCGAGCTGAAGGCAGAAGCTTTAAGCCACTGAGCCATCCAGGCGCCCCTCTTTTTTCCCTTTTATTAAAGTGAATATGAAAATTAGAACTACTAGAAAAAAAATAAGCATCAAAGTGATATGCTTTTTCAATGGCACTAAGAATAAATATGATTTATTATTTATAATGTAATGCAAATAAAGATTCAGTATAATTATCTTCATTTTTCAGTTTGATGACTGAAATTTTACATGTCTCTTAAAGCTGAGAAATTAGTTTGTTCTATAGTGCCTTTCCGTAAAAACTGATGATGACAAAATTAATGCATCCCACATATATGAAGTACAGAAGAATGTGTGTGTGTGTGTGGGTTGTGTGTGTGTTTGTTGATGACCTATGAAGTAAAAACCTAATAAAAACTAAATCAGGTATATAATCTATTTCATAGTCTGTAGGTATTAAACATATTGAACATATAATGCTAAGATGTAGTAATCTTCACTGGCTCTGTTCTACTCATGGGTGAAATTATTGCTATGCCTTTTAATCTAAACTCTACAGCATGTCTATACTAACACTTTACTAACACACCATTTTTCTTTCGTTATTCTAATCATTTTATTTGACCCCACTTTTCATATGAAATTAACATAGCAAGATCACCAGTTGCAAGAAGGAACTATGAACTCACCTCCTCTTGCTCACAGTCCAAAAGCCTTACATTATCTTAAAGTTTTATTAACAAAACCTAATAAATCACATTATTTTAAAATAATTATTAGTAAACAGGTGGCCCCAACTTTGTGGACAGAAGGCAAAATTGTTTTTCACTACAGCACTCACTTCATTGTAAATGCATATTCTCTTAACTTACATTCACTACTTACGGTTAACACTTCATTTCACTTTTTTTAGTATGTCAGAAACATATTTCTGAATAAACTTTAAAAATTGGAAGGCTTCCTTTTTCAACAATTATTATTTATTAATGAAGTGAGTAATTTTTGAGGGCTGATTGTTAACCAGGCACCTGTGGCAGAGAGTAGGCAATACAAACCTGAATACATTACAGCCCCCTTTAAAGGGCTCATTACCTCACACATTATTGTGATTTCAAGCATACAGATTGTTGTTGGAAAAGTTCATATTTGCAAATTTTAAGTGATAACCTATCTTTTTATTGAAAAAAATAGATGATACAATAACACTTGTATGTAAGTTTATCTTGTCAGTGCATGCTACTTGTCCAAGTATCATACTAAGAAAATAAAAAAAAAGTAACAATATGAAGTAATATTTTCCCTTTTTAAAAATTTTTGGCCTTTTCCACTTCCTATAGTTTTAATGGATTAATTACCTTACTCTTAAAATTGTAGGAAAACAGGTAGTGCATATTAACAAAGTTTATTTAGTTGATATTATTCTTTTATTCTCTATTCATTTTTATTTAATGGTATGATGAGTATAGAATATAGAAAGAATGAGTAAAGTATTGGGCAGACTATAGGGGCTTCCCAGAAATGAAGAGAAAAAGACAAACTTTCCATTGTGAATCAGATGATTCCTTTATTTCCTTTTCTGTATTCATCAATCATGCAAAGTCTAAGTTATATAATAAAACTTGTAAGTATACTAAGCTATTAACATTGATCAGGTGTGTACAATAATTAATTTATTTACTGCAACTATTTTTCATTCCACTGAATATACATGAATGTATAATTTCTAACACATTGATTCTTATAAATCCTTGTAAATTTGGTGATGCTTATAAAATATTTCAAGAGTGACTCAAAGCAAATATGAATTATACTATATTATTTTCATTCTTTGTATGTACAATTGTTGATCCTTATTTTTTATGGATTCTATACTTACAGATTTGTCACTCAGTAACCCCTAAATCAGTATTTCTGGGTCATTCACAGACATGCACAGAGCAGTGAAAAATTTGATTCATCCAATGTGCACATTCCCAGATGAGATCAAAGTGACACTCTGCCTTGTTATCTCAGCCCTTCTACTTAGACAAATATTCTTTTCATTCTATATAACACACTTTTTTTTTTTTAGATTTACTTATTTATTAGAGAGAGAGAAAGAGAGAGGGAGCACACATGACCAGAGGGAGGGGCAAAAAGAGGGGGAGAGAGGGTCCTGGAGCAGACTTCCCTCTGAGCAAAGAGCCCAGTACAGAGCTCAATCCCAGGACATTGAGATCATGACCTGAGCTCAAATCAAGAGTTGTACGCTTAACCTACTGAGCCACCCAGGTGCCCCTAGCACACTTTTTTTTTCTTTCTTTTGTGTTTGTATTTTGTTGGTGATTTCACTTTTAAAATGGCCCCCAAGCACAGTGATGAAGTGATGCCTAGAGGTCCAAAGCACAAGAAGTATCTTACAGAGAAGATACATGATAGGTAAACTTCATTCAGGCTTTATTTATACTGGTGTTGACCATGAGTTCAATCAGTAATAGGGTATATCCAGAAAAAAGAAAAGCAAACTTGTATATCTGTATGTGAGGCTACTCCACAAGTATTAAATAACATCTATAATGTGGAAATTATGGAAAAAGAACCTAAATTGTGGATTCATGAGACAATGGCTCATAATAAAGGTGCTTTTAGATAGCATTGTTATAAGATTGAAAGCCAAAGAAATTTATAGTCACTTTACCCAGGATCACAAAATTGTTAAATGCTTCTCGGCTAGTGCTGGCTGACGTGTATATTTTAAGAGATTATATGGCTAAAAAAGTGTTTAACTTAGAGTCTCAGATCAAGAAGCTGAACAAAAATTAAAAAAAAACCCTACTGTTATAAAGGTAGAGAGTTACATATAACAGCACATTTTAAATGCTGATGGGATTTGGGATTGATTTGTTTTACACAAATGTTGGCAAACAAATCTGTGTAACACACAAGGTCTCTAAAACCTCTGACTTTAAATCATTCCAATACCATGCAAATAATGATTTATAAGAAATATGTATTAAATAAGATGTTCTTTAATAGAGGGCGCCTGGGTGGCTCAGTGGGTTAAGCCGCTGCCTTCGGCTCAGGTCATGATCTCAGGGTCCTGGGATCGAGTCCCGCATCGGGCTCTCTGCTCAGCGGGGAGCCTGCTTCCCTCTCTCTCTCTCTGCCTGCTTCTCTGTCTACCTGTGGTCTCTCTCTGTCAAATAAAGAAATAAAATCTTAAAAAAAAAAGATGTTCTTTAATAGAAACATACATAAAAAAGCTTATGTGTTTATCAATTGACAAAAATATTATGGCTAAAAGGAACCTAAACTTGTTATTTTCCTAGGATCAATGACTGTGTATTTGCTAAGTAAGAATCAATTTAACAAAATGTAACTCCTGTGAATAATGGGAATCAAATATACTCTTTTCAGTGGCCACCAAATAGCCCACTTTGTAAGTGGAATATAAATACTACTATAGACTAAATGTTTGTGTCTCCTTAAAATTCATATGGTGAAACCGAATCCTCAATGTGATCATATTTGGAAATAGAACATTTGGGAAGTAATTAGGTCATGAGAGTGGAGCCCTCATGAATGGGAGTAGTGCCCATATGAAAGAGATCCAGAGAGCTCCCCTGCACCTCCCTCCATATGAAAAAAATAAATAAATAAAATAAAAGACAGCCATCTATGAACCAGGAAGCTGGTTCTCATTAGACAATTAATCTTCCAGCACTTTGATCTTGGACTTCACAGCCTCCAGCACTACTAGAAATATCTTTTTTTATATAAGTTACCCAGATATTGTTTATAGATTTTGTAATATCAGCCTCAACAGGCTAAGATAAAAATTAGTACTGAGAAGTGGGGTCCTGCTGTAACAAACCTAAAAATGTTGAAGTGGGTTTGTAACTGGGTAACTGGTAGAGGCTGGAAGAGCTTTAGGTGCATGTTAGAAATGGAAACATTAAAGATGAATCTGGTGAGAGATCAGAAAGAAAGCTAGAAAGAAAGCCTCAAACTTCTCAAAGGTTAAATAGAAAATTATGAATAGAATGTTGGTAGAAATATTGATGGTAAGAGCCATTCTGATGAGGTCTCATATGAAAAGGAAGAACAAGTTATTGGAAGCTGGAGAAAAGACAATCCTTGTTATAAAGTAGTAAAGAAGTCGGCTGATTTGTGTTCATGTTCTAATTTTTTAGGGAAGGTAGACTTTGTGGGAAATGAAATTGGATATTTAGCTGAGGAGAATTCTCAGCTAGGTGTTAAAAGAATGTCCCGATTCCTTATAACTGCTTATTATAAAAGAAAGAAGAGAGAAATGATTTGAAGATAGAATTTTTAAGCAAAAAGGAACCAGAATTTATAGATTTGAAAAATTCTCAGCCTATACATGTTGCAAAAAATGAGAAAGTATGTTTGGGAGAGAATACTAAGGGTGTGGCCAAATGACCTATGATAAGGAGATTAATGAAGGTATAAACCATGGACCTAAACAGCCATCCCAGCAGAAGATTGGAGTTAATCTTCAAGACAAGGGAAGAAAGACCCCTGATCATGACCCAGAGGTCATCAGGGTTGCCACACCCACCATAAGCCCAGGAAAGAGTACTATTTAAAGGATGAGGCTGTCTCTCTGGTACAGATGGGTCAGGAAGTTCTTGCCTAGTGTCTCAAGAGTGAGGTGGGGACCCCTTAGGAAAACTGCAACATAGGTTACAGTCAGTAGTGGCAAGAACTAAGTAAGGCCCTGGCAGAGAGTCCCAGTGTGGGTAGCACCCCATCAAGCTATGGGGATATATTGATACCCCAGTGGGTACAGAATGCAGAGAATTGAGCCAAACAGGATTATTACTGAGTCTTAAGGTCTAATGGAATTTTCCCAGTTATGTTTGGGACTTGCCTGAGACCCGTCACTCCTTTCTTCTTTCCTATTTCTTCCTTTTGGGAATGGAAATACCTATCCTATGCCTGCCCCACATTGTATTTTGGAAGCACGTAACTTGTTTGGTTTCACAGTTTTGTAGCTGGGGAGGAATTTAGCCTCAAGATAAATCATAACTCATACTATCTATATATGATTTAGATGATGTTTTGATGAGACTTTGGAGTTTTGACTTTTTTTTTTGGTATTTTATTTATTTATTTGACAGACAGAGATCACAAGTAGGCAGAGAGACAGGCAAAGAGAGAGGAAGGGAAGCAGGCTCCCCGCTGAGCAGAGAGCCCGATTCGGGGCTTGATCCCAGGACCCTGGGATCATGACCTGAGCCGAAGGCAGAGGCTTTAACCCACTGAGCCACCCAGGCACCCCTGGAGTTTTGACTTTTAAAGTTGATATTAGAAAAAGTTAAGACTGTTGAAACTGTTGGGATGAAATTAATATATTTTGCATGAGAGCAGGGCATGGGTAGAATGTTATAGAATGAATATTTGAGTCTCTGCAAAACTCATATGTTGAAACTTAATTCCCAGTGAGATGGTATTAGGAAGCGGGATCATTGGGAGTTCATTAGGTCATGGGGATGGAACCCTCATGCATGGCATTAATGTCCTTATAGAAGAGTACCACAAGGTGTGCCTGGGTGACTCAGTTGGTTAAGCATCTGCCTTTGGCTCATGTCATGATCTCGAGGTCCTAGGATCAAGCTCTTAATCAGGAGGGAGTCTGCTTCTCCCCCTGCCTATCCTCATCACTTGTTCTCTCTCTTCAAATAAATGATAAAACTCTTAAAACCAAAAAAAAGAAAAAAGAGGAAAAGAGGACCAAGGGAACTCCTTTGCCTCTTCAGAGAGAGATCAGAGAGAAATAAAGTCCTCACCAGACACTAGATCTGCTCGCACCATGATTTTGGACTTCCCTATTCCCAGAATTGTGAGATATTCATTGTTTCTAAGTCACCCTGCCCACAGTATTCCTTTACATAGCCCAAATGGACTAAAACAATAGCTGATATAATCTTTCTTCTCTATTTCTAGCACTTTGACCATACTGGCTACTTCATGATAATGTTCTCTGAGTGCCGCTTCCAGTCGGCAAACGGGAGAAGAATTAGGCACAAACAAGTCAGCTGCAAGAGATTGAGAGCACGGGATTAAGAGTATAAAGCTATACCATTTATTTATGTATTATTTATGTCTGCTTTTGCAATACTAATACTGAGCTGTATACTTAGAAAATTTATTGCCCTTAAAACCTAAAATATCTACAATTTGACACTTCATAGAAAAATTTTGCTGATCTCTGACAGGATTACATTAAATAAGAATATATTTCACAACTCTCTTTAATTTGGTGTACATATAATCATTCATTTCTTTTATTTTTGAAGATTTTATTTATTTATTTGACAGAGATCACAAGTAGGCAGAGAAGCAGGCAGAGAGAGAGAGGAGGAAGCAGGCTCCCTGCTGAGCAGAGAGCCCGATGCGGGGCTCGATTCCAGGACCCTGGGATCATGACCTGAGCTGAAGGCAGAGGCTTTAACCCACTGAGCCACCCAGGTGCCCCTAATCATTCATTTCTTATTCTAATCTATTTATTTAGGTACTTTTAGTAGTTGTATCGGTAGTACTATCTTAAATCTAGGATATTTATAAAAAGTGTGTTAAAAGGGATTTCAAGTATAACTATATCTAATTTTCAGTATTCCTATAGGTAGACAGAATAAATATAAAATAGTATTAAAGTGTCAGTACCAAATCTCGATTTTCCCTTAATTTAATCAGCTTTATAGCCCTAAATTAATCCTTAGCATTCTTTATTTTCTTCCCCTGGGTAGTATGGTGACTTTGAACAGGAACATAACCTATCTAAGCCTGAATAAAATAAAGTGTTATCTACTGATTGGTACTATTGTAAGTGTGAGAAGAGTTTTTAGTACATGACAGAGTATCATAAATGATTGCCGTTATTATCACCGTTCTATATTCTGAGCTTGAGCTCTGAGTCATAATTCCTGTGTTTAATTCTTAAGTGCTCCACTTAAGTCAATTAGCATATATTTCTAGTGCTGTGTAGTAAATTACCTCCCCCAAAATTAATGACTTAAAATAATAAACACTTTTTATCTCACATTTTGGGTGGGTCTGGTTCAGGGTTTCTTATAAGGTTGCAGTTAAGGTGTCAATTAAGTTTGTGCTTATCTGAAGGCTTAACTGGGGCCAGAGGATTCACTTCTATGAATGTTCCATTCATGGTGTTGGCAGGAGGCCTCAGTTTTTGGCTCTCTGTTGGCTAGAGGCCTCAGTTCCTCAGCAACGGCCTCTTCTCAGGACTGCTTGAGAGTTTACACAACACAGTAGCTGTCTTCCTTCAGAGCAAGTGATCTGACAGAGAGATCAAATGGGAAGAGACATGTTTTATATGAAGGAATCTCATAAATCAACACTGCACTTTAATCACATTCCCTTTATATTGACGAAGGCACTAAGTCTGGCCCACACTCCAGCCCATGGGGGAACTGGGTTCTACCTCTTGAAGGAAGGAGTGCCAATGAGCATGTGGACGTACATTAAATTGCCATACTCAACTTGCCTTAATTTCTTCATCTGTAAAATGAAGATAAATAATAGTAAAGTGATTAAGTATTGTTTTGAAATTAAAAATGCTGAAGTTACTTTAAAAAGAGCCTCACACATGGTACGCAGTCTAAATATATTAGCTAAGATTTGCTTTGTATGTAACTATACTCTTTTTACAAAATGTTGAGAATCACTGGTATCTATCATTTACAATTTATACTTATGTCATCATACAACTTATCTGAAGTTTAGATTTTATTTTCTTTCTTTGGGAGAAAATTTGCCTCTTAGGTTCAATTATTGATATTGTGAAGACAAATTTGTCCTGCTTTTGTTTCTTCCATGTAAGAATTGATAAACATTTTCCTTTACCAAAACGCTGCTTAATTTGATTCTTGGTTAGTGACCAGCTATGTATCCTATGTTGTACATGGTATAAGTAGATTGCTTATCAAGAAGTAATCATAGCCATATTTCTGTATTTATAGCTAAGATAAACAGAAGCCATTATGCAAGAAAACAAAACTGCCTATTTTGTTCTTTCTTTGAAACTAGAAGATGACTTTTAATTTTTTTACAATTGACATATAACATTAATATTAGATTCAGGTGTACAACATAATGATTAGGTACATCCATCTTTTATGTTCTATAATTCATATTTCTCTGTTTTGTGATTATTTTTGTGATTATTTTTTAATTTCTGAAGTTTTACTATACCTCCTTGGATTCAGAGTATCGCAAACTACAGTATTTCTAGTCATAGATTATTTCATCAGATATAATGCTTCTTTGGGCTGATTACAAAATTATGCATGTACTCATACACAAGGCAGGCAAGTCACATTGTCTAGTTCCATCCTCCTCCATTAGGCATAAGAACAGTTGAATATATATCCATTTAAAATGCAGTTTTGGGGAGATGCCATATCTGCTTTTTTCATAACTTATTTAATTGCTTAACAGTCTTTGTTGCATTTGGTTTTGGCCCCAAGGTCCAAATATAAGAATATAATCAATGTCTATAAAGTTTATATCAAGTATGATTTGGTGAGTAGAAAAGCTTTTTATTATGATGGAGAAAAATTGAAACCAGATATCACAGTTTATAATTTGTAACAGTTCTCAGCTTTAACCTCCTTTTCTCTGGGGAAATTTCTCTTACTCTCTTAGAATGGGCAAGGTTGCTTTGTGTTTGATCTCATGGCACTCTATTCTTATCAGAGCACTTACCACACACTATTGTACTTGAAGCTTGTATTGTCTGAATTTCAGTAAAGGCTCTTCATGATATGCTGGGAGGCACAGTAGATCCTTTGCATACTACTGTATTTTCAGCATTTTTCATAATAATCTTTGTGACTAAGTAAGAAAAGTTAGGATGATGTTTACAGTATGGGTGGGAAGAATTTGATTTCCTAGGATCTCCCCTCCTTCCACCCACACCCTGACCACCCAAAAATGTTTAGTAGGCTCTGGCTAGGATTCTGGAAGAATTTAAATGCATGAATAGATCATGAAAACATAATTAATAAATAGTGGGATTTGGGATTATTACCATTAGTAAATTCTGTTCTGTTGATGTTGGCAGTAAGAAATTGAATAATAGGGATGCCTGGGTGGCTCAGTTGGTTAAGCAGCTGCCTTTGGCTCCAGTCATGATCCCAGGGTCTTGGGATCAAGTCCCACATTGGGCTTCTTGCTTGTCAGAAAGCCTGCTTCTCTCTCTCCCTCTGTTTGTCTCTATGCCTGCTTGTGCTCTCTGTCTGTCAAGTGATTGAATGGAATCTTAAAAAAAAAAATTGATTACTAAACTCTACTGCAACTCTTGTCACTATCAAAAACAGTGTAGTGGAATATGTGCAACAGAGGTGCAGCTAATTATACTATTTCTTTTTGTATATTATATTCATAAGTGTCTTTCTATAGGATTATAATCAGCCTATAAATTGGAGTTGAAGTAGACATTAGCTGGGCAAAATCATTTTGTGTCAAACTGCTCAGAACTTTCCAAAGAGTAAGCACTAATTGTTAATAAAACTTAATAACTATAGCTAGTATTCAATATCCACTATATGTCAGGCACTGTATTTGGTATTTTACAAATGCTTTCACATATAATCCACACAACTATGCCATAATGCAATGGAGATACTACCTTGAAATTAGATTTGGATTCAAATCATGAGTTTGCCACTTATACATACCTGTGCGGTCATGAGCAAGTTAGATACTGTCTTTAAGTATCAGTTTGTTTATCTGCTGAATAAATATTGTTTTTCTGTATCTATTCATCATGCACTAATAATTGGCAGTAATTTTTATTATATTTATGTATAGAGAGAGAGCTAGCAAGGAGCTACATTCCTCCATAGCTTGTATACATAGTAGTTTTTCCTCTTATGTATGTCTCTATATATGTATCTATTGAGGTATAATTGACATACCTTTATTAATTTCAGGTGTACAACATAACGATTCCTTATTTGTATATATTGCCAAATGATCACCATAGTAGGTCTAGTTAACATTGTCTCCATATGTAGTTATAGTATATGCCAGTTTTAAACATATTTTATTTCCTTGTTTTCATTTTAAATCATCCATGGTATAACAAACATTCTTACATTTCAATTTCAATAGCATATCTTTGCTATTCCCAATCTTGGGAAAGCATACCCACTTTGTATACCTCTGTATGTGCCTTTTTGGGTGTATGTACTCTTTGTGTTAATAAAAACATATCTGCACAGTTGGAAAGCACCTTCTGCTTTTTAAAGAAAGATACAGTAGAAGACCATAAATGGTTTGTAAACACTTGCCTCTCCCTAGGATATCCAATGAATAATAAGTACTCTAAAGATTTTAATATAGATACTTGTGGTTCCCTGGAGTAGTTCAAACTACCCTTCAGGTTAGACTTCTTTAAAGAATCACTTATATGACTTGCAATAATTAAAATCAATATCTTAATGGTTCTCACAGAAATCAATTTAAGTTTTTTTTCACTGAAGACAATTTAATTATCAATTTTTTTCTTTTTATTTCTGATGTATGCTTATTTTTGGTATGAAATATATCTTCTGAGAAAGTTACTTATCACCAGTACCTAGAATTTAAATCATTTGAGCACAAAAATGCAGAGTATAAATTTGTCAGTTTAGATACTACTTACGAAGAAGAAACTCAGTGCACATCATGATTTCCAAGCATTTAAATAAACAATATTATCTCAGAACTTAGAATTTTGAAATTCCGCAAGAATTTTAAGAATTGTAACTCATATTTTTAAAGGACTGACCTATATTTAGTACTCTCTATGTATAATAAATAATAAACTTATTCTCATAGTTTTTAGAGTTGATGAGACATCTCTTGTGGATGAAGTCACATGCCATATGTATTTAATGTACTTCATATATTTCTCTAAGTACTTTCTATAAATTATACTCTCAAATTAAACTGGACATAGCAGGATATTACAAAAAATCCACTTAAACTGACCAGAAATTGATATGAAGTTCAAAAGTTATGTAAAAGTAAATCATTGAACATACTTTTTTTTATAATATACAACTATTTATTTTAAACATTTAGTAACTTCATTTTAAGATTCTATCATTATCTCTAATTTACCTACAAAACCCCATCATGAAAAACTATTAACTAACTTAAATTAATTCAAGAAACAATGTATGCTGGTTTTCTAATAAAGTTAAGTTATGCAACTCAGTAGATTTTCTGTGAAGAGAATGAACTCCAACATCTTATTAGACTTGTAAATGTAAATTTTAAATGGAAACATTCTTTTGAATATGAGAGCAGTTTATAGCCTTATCCTGGCACAAAGTAACATAATAAACTGCTAGAATTTTAATTTAAAGCAAAGTTTAAAGGTTATTGTGGTTTGCCAAGATTATCCTTCATAAAAATTTCTTGAATGTTTATTTGTCAACAACTTATGTGATTATCCTAAATTAATATGAAACCAAAAGTGAGCCCAACATTCTCAAATACTTTTGGAAAGCAAGAAACTATTTTTCGTCATGCTTTAATGGCTATGCCAATAAAATAAAGGAATCTGAATTAAATAAGGAGACTGGGGAAGGGTAATGAGGAGAAAGCAAGTCCGCTTTTGCAGTAAGAACTGCTATTAGAAATTTAAAGAGACATTTTCTCTCTAGGTTTTCAAAAAACTTTATGAGAGTCAGACTAATGGTGCTTCTTTGCTCTGAAGAGTTTATCACTGATAATAATTTTACTTTGGAGAAAATGTTACACACTTTGATATTTCTTTATCTTTTAGAACAAAAACTTGTGTTAGAGACCACATTTTTCAAGCGTACTTTTATTATGCATCAGCATAAGAGAGAGACTAAGTCAAGTGAGAGAGGATAACTCAAATATCTCCTTTTCTAAGCACAATCTAAAATTAGTAGCATGTGTCTCTTTCTAAAACTCAGATCTTTCAGAAGTCAGCATGGCTTATTTGCGTGTGTGTTGATGCACATATATGTGACAGACATATGGCCTACAATGTTCTGAAAACTATACTAAGCTTTGTGAGATTTTCAAAGACATCAGATACAATATCTGTGTGCCAAACAATCAAGAATTGTGAAATAATAAGTGTGACCAGCTATCACATCAGCTAAAATGTGATATGCGTCCTGTTGCTACTTCAGCCTGATAGAAGAAGAATCAGAATGTACGACTTGTACTTCAGACCTAAACCTCAGGGAACATGGGGCACACAGTAAAACAAAACAAAACAAAACAAAGAAACAGAATAACTGTGCATTCCTCTCTTTCTGTGTATTGGAAAGACAGAATTAAGCAATCATCCAATGGTTGTGATGCCTTTATATATATTAATACAAGTCAAAATGACTTCAAACGCTACTTGGATTAATAGGAGAAGTAATTAAGACTTAAGACAAAAGATTTGAGTTTATACTTTTGGAAAGTGGTTATCAAGCTGAATCACCCTCTCTTTCTCTCTCTCATCAGTCTGTGAAAATTGGGAAAGAAACACTGTTCTATCTAACATGGCATTATTATTTATGTGGCTGAATTGCTTCAAGATTAAAGAAATCCACCTGAGACAGATACCTAACAATAACAACCACAGTCATTGTTTGATATTAATAGATTTTTATGAGGCCATTGGTTTAATAACAGCTTTTCAAGGAAAGGCATGCATCTAGACTTCAGAGCATTTCAATTTTGCAAAAGTCACTTATATTTTATTATTATTACATTGTGTAGTGTGTCACACACACTTTGGGGGTCAATACAGATTGAATGGGAAAAACAAAATAAAAACAAATTCTGAAACTGAAACTCTGAAAACTAATGAGTGCCTTTGTGATTATTGAGAAATTACTGCTGTGTTTTTGAGTTTTGTATTGAGTAATAAGGATGAATTAAAATTAATAAAATGAAGTACAAAAGCCCTTATGAATTATAATTTTTTTACCTCGCAGTCTGTGTTAAGCATGTAGACAAAGACCATGGCAGCAAATTCCTTATATGAGCTCTAATATTTTATCAGTAAAACAATTAGGACAAATACAATTTATTCTTCTTTTCACATATATACATTTGGATCTGGATCTTTTAACTTGTACCAGAACAGCCTTTGTAGTGAAGAAGCTATTAAAGTGGGAAAAGTTTTCCAGAATGTAAAGCAGATAAAAGCAAACCTGCTCTGATTAAAGTCTATTTTAAATATTCAGAACATTACTTACTTTGCTCTCCAGAAACCCTCCCTCACCACTATAACCAGGGTTGTTGTTTCTTTAGAACCCTTTTAATTTACAACCTAGTGGGATTCTTGGGTGGCTCAGTCAATACAGTGTCCAACTCTTGTTCTCAGGTCTTGATCTCAAGGTTGTGAGTTCAAGTTCCCTGCTGGGCATGGAGCCTACCTTAAAAATATATATATATATATATATAACCGAGGGAGTCAAGATGGCAGAGAAGTAGCAGGCTGAGACTACTTCAGGTAGCGGGAGATCAGCTAGATAGCTTATCTAAAGATTGCAAACACCTACAAATCCAACTAGAGATCGAAGAGAAGAAGGACAGCAACTCTAGAAACAGAAAATCAACCACTTTCTGAAAGGTAGGACTGGCAGAGAAGTGAATCCAAAGCGACGGGAAGATAGACCGCGGGGGGAGGGGCCGGCTCCCAGCAAGCGGCGGAGCAACGGAGCACAAAATCAGGACTTTTAAAAGTATGTTCCGCTGAGGGACATAGCTCCAGAGGCTTAACCGGGGTGAAGCCCATGCGGGGTCAGCGTGGCCTCAGGTCTTGCAGGGGCACAGAAGGATCGGGGGTGTCTGAGTGTCGCAGAGCTTACAGGTATTAGAACGGGGAAGCTGGCTACAGAGACAGAACCGAGGAGTAAGCTCTAAGCTTGGGGTTACCTTGAACTGGTCGCAGGCTCGGTCAGCTCAGAGCGTGGCCGGAGGCCAGGGTGACGGGAGTAATTGGGTGCTGTTCTCTGGGGGTGCACTGAGGAGTGGGGCCCTGAGCTCTCGGCTCTTCCGGGCCAGAGACTAGGAGGCTGCCATCATCATTCCCGCCCTCTGGAACTCTATGGAAAGCGCTCAGGGAACAAAAGCTCCCGAAAGCAAACCCAAGCGGATTACTCAGCCCGGCCCCAGGTAAGGGTGGTGCAATTCCGCCTCCGGCAAAGACACTTGAGAATCACTACAACAGGCCCCTCCCCCAGCAGATCAACAAGAAACCCAGCCAGGACCAAGTTCACCTACCAAGGAGTGCAGTTTCAATACCAAGGAGAGCAGCGGAATTCCAGAGGAGGAGAAAGCAAAGCACGGAACTCATGGCTTTCTCCCCATGATTCTTTAGCCTTGCAGTTAATTTAATTTTTTTTCAATTTTTTTTTCTTCTTCTGCTAAATTTTTTTAACTTTTACCATTTCTTTTTTAACGTTTTTTAAATAGTTTATCTAATATATATATATATATATATTTTTTTTTTCCTTTTTATATTTTTTCTTTATTGGTTTTCTTTTTTTACTTGTTTCTTTTTTTTTTTTTCTTTCTGAAACTCTTTTTATCCCCTTTCTCTCCCCTCAGGATTTGAGCTCTCTTCTGATTTGGCTAAAGCATATTTTCCTGGGGTTGTTGCCACCCTTTTAGTATTTTCCGTGCTCCTTCATATAATCTTATCTGGACAAAATGACAAGGTAGAAAAATTCACCTCAAAAAAAAGAACAAGAGGCAGTACCAAAGGCTAGGGACCTAATCAATACAGACATTGGTAATATGTCAGATCTAGAGTCCAGAATGACGATTCTCAAGGTTCAAGCCAGGCTCGAAAAAGGCATGGAAGATATTAGAGAAACCCTCTCGGGAGATATAAAAGCCCTTTCTGGAGAAATAAAAGAACTAAAAGCTAACCAAGTTGAAATAAAAAAAGTTATTAATGAGGTGCAATCAAAAATGGAGGCTCTCATTGCTAGGATAAATGAGGCAGAAGAAAGAATTAGCAATATAGAAGACCAAATGACAGAGAATAAAGAAGCTGAGCAAAAGAGGGACAAACAGCTACTGGACCACAAGGGCAGAATTCGAGAGATAAGTGACACCATAAGACGAAACAACATTAGAATAATTGGGATTCCAGAAGAAGAGGAAAGAGAGAGGGGAGCAGAAGGTATATTGGAGAGAATTATTGGATAGAATTTCCCCAATATGGCAAAGGGAACAAGCATCAAAATCCAGGAGATTCAGAGAACCCCCCTCAAAATCAATAAGAATAGGTCCACACCCCATCACCTAATAGTAAAATTGACAAGTCTTAGTGACAAAGAGAAGATCCTGAAAGCAGCCCGGGAAAAGAAGTCTGTAACGTACAATGGTAAAAATATTAGATTGGCAGCAGGCTTATCTACATAGACCTGGCAGGCCAGAAAGAGCTGGCATAATATATTCACAGTACTAAACGAGAAAAACATGCAGCCAAGAATACTATATCCAGCTAGGATATCATTGAAAATAGAAGGAGAGATTAAAAGCTTCCAGGACAAACAAAAACTGAAAGAATTTGCAAATACCAAACCAGCTCTATAGGAAATATAGAAAGTGGTCCTCTAAGCAAAGAGACCCTAAAAGTAGTAGATCAGAAAGGAACAGAGACAATATACAGTCACAGTCACCTTACAGGCAATACAATGGCACTAAATTCATATCTCTCAATACTTACCCTGAATGTTAATGGGCTAAATGCCCCAATCAAAAGACACAGGGCTTCAGAATGGATAAAAAAACAAAACCCATCTATATGTTGCCTACAAGAAACTCATCTTGAACCCGAAGACACCTCCAGGTTTAAAGTGAGGGGGTGGAAAAGAATTTACCATGCTAATGGACATCAGAAGAAAGCAGGAGTGGCAATCCTTATATCAGATCAATTAGATTTTAAGCCAAAGACTATAATAAGAGATGAGGAAGGACACTATATCATACTCAAAGGAACTGTCCAACAAGAAGATCTAACAATTTTAAATATCTATGCCCCTAACGTGGGAGCAGCCAACTATATAAACCAATGAATAACAAAATCAAAGAAACACATCGACAAGAATACAATAATAGTAGGGGATTTTAACACTCCCCTCACTGAAATGGACAGATCATCCAAGCAAAAGATCAACAAGGAAATGAAGGCCTTAAATGACACACTGGACCAGATGGACATCACAGATATATTCAGAACATTTCATCCCAAAGCAACAGAATACACATTCTTCTCTAGTGCACATGGAACATTCTCCAGAATAGATCACATTCTTGGTCCTAAATCAGGTCTCAACCATTATCAAAAGATTGGAATCATTCCCTGCATATTTTCAGACCACAATGCTCTGAAGGTAGAACTCAATCACAAGAGGAAATTTGGAAAGAACCCAAATACATGGAAACTAAACAGCATCCTTCTAAAGAATGAATGGGTCAAAAGGAAATTAAAGAAGAATTGAAAAAATTCATGGAAACAAATGATAATGAAAACACAACAGTTCAGAATCTGTGGGACACAACAAAGGCAGTCCTGAGAGGAAAATATATAGTGGTACAAGACTTTCTCAAGAAACAAGAAAGGTCTCAGGTACACAATCTAACTCTACGCCTAAAAGAGCTGGAGAAAGAACAAGAAAGAAACTGTAAACCCAACAGGAGAAGAGAAATCATAAAAATCAGAGCAGAAATCAATGAAATAGAAACCAAAAAAACAATAGAACAAATCAACGAAACTAGGAGCTGGTTTTTTGAAAGAATTAATAAGATTGATAAACCCCTGGCCAGACTTATCAAAAAGAAAAGAGAAAGGACCCAAATAAATAAAATCATGAATGAAAGAGGAGAGATCACAGCTAACACCAAAGAAATACAGACAATTATAAGAACATACTATGAGCAACTCTACGCCAACAAATTTGACAATCTCGAAGAAATGGATGCATTCCTAGAGATATATAAACTACCGCAACTGAACCAGGAAGAAATAGAAAGCCTGAACAGACCCATAACCAGTAAGGAGATTGAAACAGTCATCAAAAATCTCCAAACAAACAAAAGCCCAGGGCCAGATGGCTTCCCAGGGGAATTCTACCAAACATTTAAAGAAGAACTCATTCTTATTCTCCTGAAACTGTTCCAAAAAATAGAAAAGGAAGGATAACTTCCAAACTCATTTTATGAGGCCAGCATCACCTTGATCCCAAAACCAGACAAGGATCCCATCAAAAAAGAGAACTACAGACCAATATCCTTGATGAACACAGATGCAAAAATTCTCGCCAAAATACTAGCCAATAGGATTCAACAGTACATTAAAAGGATTATTCACCACGACCAAGTGGGATTTATTCCAGGGCTGCAAGGTTGGTTCAACATCTGCAAATCAATCAATGTGATACAACACATTAATAAAACAAAGAACAAGAACCATATGATACGCTCCATAGTTGCTAAAAAAGCATTTGACAAAGTACAGCATCCCTTCCTGATCAAAACTCTTCAGAGTGTAGGGATAGAGGGCATATACCTCAATATTATCAAAGCCATCTATGAAAAACCCACCGTAAATATCATTCTCAATGGAGAAAAACTGAAAGCTTTTCCACTAAAGTTGGGAACACGGCAGGGATGTCCATTATCACCACTGCTATTCAACATAGTACTAGAAGTCCTAGCCTCAGCAATCAGACAACAAAAGGAAATTAAAGGCATTCAAATCGGTGAAGAAGAAGTCAAACTATCACTCTTTTCAGATGATATGATACTATATGTGGAAAACCCAAAAGACTCCACTCCAAAACTGCTAGAACTTGTACAGGAATTCAGTAAAGTGTCAGGATATAAAATCAATGCACAGAAATCAGTTGCATTTCTCTACACCAACAACAAGACAGAAGAAAGAGAAATTAAGGAGTCCATCCCATTTACAATTGCACCCAAAACTATAAAATATCTAGGAATAATCCTAACCAAAGAGACTAAGAATCTATACACAGAAAACTATAAAGTACTCATGAAAGAAATTGAGGAAGACACAAAGAAATGGAAAACTGTTCCATGCTCCTGGATTGGAAGAATAAATATTGTGAAAATGTCTATGCTACCTAACGCAATCTACACATTTAATGTAATTCCTATCAAAGTACCATCCATTTTTTTCAAAGAAATGGAACAAATAATCCTAAAATTTATATGGAACCAGAAAAGACCTCGAATAGCCAAAGGAATATTGAAAAAGTAAGCCAAAGTCGCTGGCATCACAATTCCGGACTTCAAGCTCTATTACAAAGCTGTCATCATCAAGACAGCATGGTACTGGCACAAAAACAGACACACAGATCAATGGAACAGAATAGAGAGCCCAGAAATAGACCCTCAACTCTATGGTCAACTAATCTTCGACAAAGCAGGAAAGAATGTCCAATGGAAAACAGACAGCCTCTTCAATAAATGGTGTTGGGAAAATTGGACAGCCACATGCAGAAAAATGAAATTGGATCATTTCCTTACACCACACATGAAAATAGACTCCAAATGGATGAAGGACCTCAATGTGAGAAAGGAATCCATCAAAATCCTTGAGGAGAACACAGGCAGCAACCTCTTCGACCTCAGCCGCAGCAACATCTTCCTAGGAACATCGCCAAAGGCAAGGGAAGCAAGGGCAAAAATGAACTATTGGGATTTTATCAAGATCAAAAGCTTTTGCACAGCAAAGGAAACAGTTAAAACCAAAAGACAACTGACAGAATGGGAGAAGATATTTGCAAATGACATATCAGATAAAGGGCTAGTGTCCAAAATCTATAAAGAACTTAGCAAACTCAACACCCAAAGAACAAATAATCCAATCAAGAAATGGGCAGAGGACATGAACAGACATTTCTGCAAAGAAGACATCCAGATGGCCAACAGACACATGAAAAAGTGCTCCACATCACTCAGCATCAGGGAAATACAAATCAAAACCACCATGAGATATCACCTCACACCAGTCAGAATGGCTAAAATTAACAAGTCGGGAAATGACAGATGCTGGCGAGGATGCGGAGAAAGGGGAACCCTCCTATACTGTTGGTGGGAATGCAAGCTGGTGCAACCACTCTGGAAAACAGCATGGAGGTTCCTCAAAATGTTGAAAATAGAACTACCCTATGACCCAGCAATTGCACTGCTGGGTATTTACCCTAAAGATACAAACGTAGTGATCCAAAGGGGCACGTGCACCCGAATGTTTATAGCAGCAATGTCTACAATAGCCAAACTATGGAAAGAACCTACATGTCCATCAACAGACGAATGGATAAAGAAGAGGTGGTATATATACACAATGGAATACTATGCAGCCATCAAAAGAAATGAAATCTTGCCATTTGCGACGACATGGATGGAACTAGAGGGTTTAATGCTTAGCGAAATAAGTCAATCGGAGAAAGACAACTATCATATGATCTCCCTTGTATGAGGGAGAGGAGATGCAACATGTGGGGTTAATTGGGTAGGAGAAGAGTAAATGAAACAAGATGGGATTGGGAGGGAGACAAACCATAAGTGACTCTTAATCTCACAAAACAAACTGAGGGTTGATGGGGGGAGGTGGGGGTTGGGATTATGGACATTGGGGAGGGTATGTGTTATGGTGAGTGCTGTGAAGTGTGTAAACCTGGCGATTCACAGACCTGTACCCCTGGGGATAAAAATATATTATATGTGTATAAAAAATAAATTAAAAAAAAAAGCCACTTAGAAAAAATATTACCTAGGAAAATAACACCCATTCCTTTCCCTTTCCACATATCCAAATGATTTGGCATGGCAGAGAATCTATTGGAATACATTAAAAAACTCTTTCAGTAATGTCAATGTCATTTGATATGTATATAAGAAACCTGCAGCTGGACCTTTGTGTCTATTTGGCATATGCTTTAAATTCTGGAATACTTAAAATTTCATGAAATTTAGGGGGAAAAATGTAATAACTGTGGGAGAGTGTCTAGGTCTTTTCATAGATTATCATTCTTAGAGAGTTTTGCATAGATGTCTTGAAACTATTTTGTAAATTTTGCCCTCCAGAAGGATAAGATATTATAAATTTTTCAAACCAACTCTGCTTTCATTAACTCTTCAAATATGTGATAAAACACTTCGGTAAAGGTGTGTTTGAGGGCTATGACCTAAAATGTAGGTACTAACTGGTAAAAATATTTTTTCAGTGTTCTACATATGTCCATAATTACGACATTCAAATGTTGCCCACCTGAATGCTACTTGTGAAGAATTTAAAGAAAATCTGTATTCTATAAATGCTATGTATATGATGTTATGATCTGCTCTGGCTCCCCTAGTGGATTGTTTACTATATTCCCTCTTGTTATATCAAACACATTGTAGATGGTTTCAAACAGTCAAGTCTTGGCAAAATCCAGGGTAATTACAAGTTGTCCTCATTAATGGTGTGCAGGCCTCTGTTTTCTACTCACTCCACCCCCAACCTCATTTTACAACTTCCAGGATTCATGAGATCACACATATTTCCCTGAAATAGTGATGAACTACAGATTACTCCTTGAAATCAATGACTAAAAGGGAGGAGACAAATCCGAATTAACAAATGCTGAAGGAAAGAAAAGTCTAGTCTTCAAATGTCAGAAAATAAAAGAGGAAAAGCCAAGGACACTCAAATATGTGAAGTTAAATGTGGCTGAGTTAGGAAAGCAGGGTAGGAAAAGGAAAGCCAATTCTTTGGCTAAGATGAAATTAATAAAGAACACAGACACTTAATAAATCCTTTTGTTGTATTACTTAGAGCTTTTTCGCTTGTTGTAGATAATTTATTGCCAGAAGCATTTCTATTATATAATTTATACTTTCACCGATCCAATCCCCCCCACCCTGCCAAATCTAGTCTACTCTTTAAGTGTCCCTTACAGATTAATGCTGAAACCTAACAGGATCTGCTGCAAATTCCTTTTACACTTTACCCTGAGAATATGGAATGTGCTTTCTCTTCACTTCTCTGCCATGGGAATTAATTACCTGCAGTTTTCAGCACAGTGTGAAAGTCTTATCTGCTTTCTTTGGCAGTAAAATATTACTGCAAAGCTTTAAACTAGTTTTGAAGTTTTATTGTCTTTTTCCCCCCTAGGTTTTAATTATGGATGTTTAAAATATTTTATGTCAGTAGGTAATCTCATAGTTTTTATGGTAAAAAACAATGAAAATAATCAGACCAAATTAAACTATGAAAATAAAATTCTATATACAAGGCTGGGCAAGATTTTAAAGACCATTGTTTTACTGGGTGTTACAGAATTTTAGTGATTTGTGTAAAGAAGAATCAATATTATTTACTAATAGGCAAAAAAGTGGGTTATTTTCCAAAAATGCATATCCATTACATTTAATCAGATCCAGATGACAATACTAATATTTATGATGGATCTCAACCTAAAAACACAACATGAGAAGGGGAAGAAATAATGATTCAAACCTTACAGTTTCATGGAGCAGTATGTGTTCCTGGTTTCAGGGGGAAATTAAAATTATAATATAAAGTTGGAAAGAGTGAGAAAACAAACAGTCATTTTATGTTCTGAGAGTATATTTTGCTTCTTTAGTTCATGGTGGTTTAAATAATGTAATGATTTTCTTTTTCTGAATTTAAAGCAAATGAACAAATCAAAATGAATAAATCAAAATCATTGATAAAGTAGATATTTAAATACATCAAACTTTATGACAACTTATTTTTAGTTTATGAAAAAGGTAACGATAAAAGCCAAAATGTGTAAGTCTTATATTTGACCTGCAAAATTTTAAATATTTTTATTAACTTTACACATTTTACCTTTCTTTTTTTATGGTCTACTGACCTCATATTCAATTGTGCCTATGCTGTCTGACTGGATATTTCAAACAAAATATATTGTCACTATTCTTTTTTTCTATAGTCAATCTATACAGTACATACATTCACTCCAACTCAGAAAGTGAGATACAGTATTATGTATGGTAGCAATAAAATATACTCAAACATATATCTGTTTAATGAATTAGATAACAAATGAAAATCCAACTTGGAAAGAAAATTGTAAGATTGCCATACTCTGTTAGTGTTTGGAAACTATAGGTAATTATTGCTTTCTTTGAAAATGACTTAAGTCTTGCTTAGTATTCATGGTTGAAGCTTGCCTTATTCATTCCCAGTCAAATATTTCTATTCATAAAGAATATCAATATATGAGAATAAATTCTCCCAGTTCTCAAATTTTAAAATAATACACCTTTGAAAAAGCACTTACTTATTTGATTTTTACTTCCCTCAACATGTATAATTTTAAAAATTATTAAAGAAAAGTAATTAATGTATCTGGTAGGTAATAGAAACAGAACATGCCTGAAGTTAACAGAGTTTTTTCGTTTTTGTCTTATTCCTTAAAAATTCAGAACTTTTCTCGTCTTTCCAATTCTATCACTAGCAATACAGATGGGATTAATTTCTGTTCCATTCACTCTTTTTTTTTCATTTACTTTCATATTTAAGTTTATCTTGTTTTGTTTTCAATCCTTAGAAAATATATATTATTAAATATTTTCTTTTAAGATGCTTTAAATAATTGTGCTATTATACATGCCTGTGGTTTCTGTGAGCTGGGCAGCAGATTCTTGGTTTCAGCTCAGGTCATGATCTCAGGGTCATGAGATGGAGCCCCATATTGGGCTTCACACTCAGCAGGGAATCTGCTTCTCTTCCTCTCCATCTCTTGTTGTCACTCCCCTGACTCATGTTTTCTCTCCTTCTCTCTCTCTCTCACTTCTCTTTCTCTAAAATAAATAAATGAATCTTTAAAAAAATTTGACCTGAAACCTATCAAGACATACAGATATACTTAAGAATGGATAGTGATAAATGATTATACAAATATTTGGAGTTACATTAGAAAAATATTGGCATAAAAAGTATTATAGATCTAAACATAGATAACACTTCATAGATCTTCATTTGTCTGTGGAATTATAAGTGTCAGGTATCTTGTTGATTTGCATTTTATAACTGTCCTCATAACAGTTATGCTACATCATCTGGGGGAATTGATTTAACTACTAATTTCATGTATATTTAGAATATATTATTCTAATATACAACATTTGAAGGGATTACAATGGAAAAAATTTCAAGCAAATTGTAATCCACAGAAGCCATAACAGGGTGCTTAAAACCAATCTATATCTAGACACATCATAATGAAAATGCAGAATATCAAATACAAAAAGAACGTTCTAAAAGAAGGCAAGGAAAATTGACAGATTATCTAGCCCCTACCACCTTACAAGTAATAATAACGACAACAATAATAATAACAGCAGCAGTAGCAACAGCAGTCACAATAGTAATATAAGGGAAAAAGTCTCAAATGCAAAACTGTGGAATATTTTCTTCAAAATACTGATAGTAAGTTCAAAAATAGAATTTTGAACTCAAATTGTATCTTTCAAGGACAGGAAGGAGGAAGAGAAATTATGAAAAATAAGCACAAACTAAAAGTTTAGCCTTTAGAAATGTATGCTACAGGAATTTTTAGAGAATATACTTCAGGACAAATAGAAAGAGTTTTGGGAGATTATGTGAAATGCTAAAGGAATATTGAGTAAGTAAAAGTATAAAATTATGTATGCAGCATATAATAATAGCCATGACGATAATGATGAAGTTGATGATAGTAGTGGTGGTGATGTCATGCAAGGCAAGCAGAGTACAGTTAGTAATCCTTGTATTGCTCAGAAGAGTAAAATATTTCCTTGGTAATTTAAATATTTAAAATAATTTGGTAAATTAAATATTTATAATAAAGTTCAAAGGTAATTATACAATGGAAGGTAATTAAATAACAGAAATAGAGTGTATAGATTTCAAAGCAATACAGAAAAATAAATGGAAAAAAGTTTAAACAGCTAAAAACATTATATATACATATATGTATGTATATATATATATATATAGAGAGAGAGAGAGAGAGAGAGAGAGAGAGAATCATATGTGTAGGTTTATACCTATATAAAAATACTGAGAAGATAAACACTAAAATTTTAAAGTGGCTATCACTAGATGTGGAGATTATAGATAATAGGTTTTTCTACACTTCCTAACTTTGTTTATTTTTTTCTTATTTTAATTCCCATATACGGAAGATACAGTGTTATATTAGTTTGAGGTATACAGTATAGTGTTTCAACAATTCTATACTCAGTGTTCACCATGATAATGTACTTCAAATGTCGTCCACCCATTTTGCCCATCCCTTGCCTCCCTTCTGGTAACCATTAGTTTGTTCTCTATATTTAAAAGTATTTTTTTTTGTCTGTCTCTTTTTCTTTTTTTCCCTTGTTTGTTTTTTTTCTTAAATTCCATAGTACAACTAAAATCCTATGATGTTTTTCTTTCTCTTTTATTTCACTTAGCATTATACCCTGTAGATACATCATTGCAAATGGCAAAAATTTTTTTTAATGGCTGAATAATATTATAAACACACATACACACACAGAGAAATAACTGGCAACTGTTAATTGGCATTATCAGTTGTAAACGGTATATAACTTTAAGTAATATCTTCTTATAATTCTTAATATTTCTGTGTGTTGGTTGTTATTTCTCCACTTAGATATCCCTCACATCTTTATCCATTCATCTATGGAGGGATACTTGGGTTGCTTCCATATCTTGGCCATGTAAATAATGTTTCAATGAACAATGGGGAAGCATGTATCTCTTTGAATTATTGTTTTAGTATTCTTTGGGTAAATACCTGATAGTGGAATGACTGAATCATATAATAGTTTTATTTTTAATTTTTTGAAGAACCTTCATACTCTTTTTCACAGTGACCATGCTAGCTCACATTCCAACCAACAGTGCACCATAGTTCCTTTTTCTCTATATCCTTGCCAACACTTTCTCTTGAGATTTTTGTTTGTTTGTTTGTTTGTTTGTTTAGCTCTCTGACAGGTATAAGGTGATTATCTCTGTGGTTTTGATTTGCATTTCCCTGATGATTAGCATTGTTGAGCATCTTTTCATGATTTTCGGCCATCTGTCTGTCTTCTTTGGAGAAATGTCTGCTCATGTGTTCTGCCTATTTTTATTTGGACTATTTGGGGGGCTTGGGGGGTATTGAGATATATAAGTTCTTTATATACTTTGTATAAACTTTTAAAAAGTATACTTTGTATACTTTTATATACACACCTTCTATCAGGTGTGTCATTTACAAATAGTTTCTCCCATTCTCTAGGTTTTGTTTTTGTTTTTGTTTTAATTTTGTTGGTTGTTTCCTTTGTTGTACAAAAGCTTTTTATTTTGATACAGACTCATAGTTTATTTTTGCATTTGTTTTCCTTCCTTCAGGAAACAAATCTAGAAAAGTGTTGCTATGGCCAATGTCAGAGAAATTACTGTCTGTGTTCTCTTCTTGAGTTTTGTGGTTTCAGGTTTCACATTTAGGTCTTTAATCCATTTGAGTTTATTTTTGAGTATGGAGTAAGAGTTTCATTCTTTTGTCTGTAGCTATCCACTTTCTCCAGCACCATTTGTTGAAGAAACTATCTTTTTTCCATTGCTTATTCTTGCACCTTTGTTGAAGATTAAAGAACACATAATTGTGGATTTTTATCTGGGCTCTCTGTTCTGTTCCATTGATCTAGGAGTCTATTTTCTGTGCCAGTACCATACTGTTTTCATTACTGCAGCTTTGTAGTATATTCTAACTCCAGGATTATAATACCTCTAATTTTGTTCTTTTTCTAGACTGCTTTCATTTTCTGGAGTCTTTGTGGTTCCATATAAATTTTAGGATTATTTGTTATAGTCCTGTGAAAAGCACTCTTGGTGTTTTCATAGGGATTGCATTGTATCTGTAGACTATTTTGGCTAGCATGAACATTTTAACGTTATTTGTTGTCCCAATCCATGAGCATGGAATATATTTCCATTTGTTTGTCCATCTTCAATTTCTTCCACCAATGTTTTATAATTTTCAGAGTACAGGTTTTTCACCTCCTTAGTCAAGTTTATCCCTATTTATTTTTTATTGTTCTTGGTATAATTGTAAATCAGATTTTTTTTCTCTTTCTGCTTCTTCATTATAGTGTATATAAATGTAATCAATTTCTGTATATTGATTTTGTATCCTGTCAACTTATTGAATTCTTTATAAGTTCTAGTAGTCTTTTGGTGGAGTCTTTAGGGTTTTCTATGTATAGGACCATGTCATCAGCACGTGGTGCAACTTTTACTTCTTCTTCACCAATTTGGATGTGTTTTATTCCTTTTTCTTTTTTAATGGCTGTGGCAAGGACTTCCAGTACTACGTTGAGTAAAAGTGGTGAGAGTGGACTTCCTTTTCTCTTTCCTGATCTTAAGTAAAAAGTTCTCAGTTTTTCACCATTGAGTATATTAGCTATGGATTTTTCATATATGATCTGTATTATGTTGAGGTATGTTCTCACTAACCCTACTTTCTTGAAGATTTTTTAAATGAATGGTATTGTGCTTTGTCAAATGCTTTTTTCTGCATTTATTGAGATGATCATGCTTTTATCCTTTCTTTTATTGATGTGATATGTCATGTTAATTGATTTATGAATAGTGAACCACATTTGCACTCCAGGAACAAATCCCAGTTGATTGTGGCAAATGATTTTTCTAAAGGTATTATTCGATTTGGTTTGCTAATATGTTAGGGATTTTTGTATCTATGTCCATCAGAGATTTTGGTTGTAGTGTTCTTTTTTTTTTTTTTTTTTTTTGGTAGTGTCCTTATCTGGTTTTGATATCAGGGTAAAGTTGGCCTCATAAAATGAATTCATAAGCTTTCCCTCCTCTTTCCCTCCTCTTCTATTTTTTTTAGTTGTTTGAGAACTATATATATATATATATATATATATATATAGTCTATATATATAAACTCTTTAAATGTTTAGTAGAATTCATTTGTGAAACCAACTAATCCTGGACTTTTCTTTCTTGGGAATTTTTTGATTACTGATTCAATTTCATTACTGGCTATTTGTCTGTCAAATTTTCTATTTCTTTCTTATTCAGTTTGGGGAGGTTATAAGTTTTTAGAAATTTATTCATTTCTTCTAGGTTGTCCCATTTATTGGCATGTAATTTTACATAATATCCTCTTAAAATTCTTAATATTTTGGTGGGTTGGTTGTTATTTCTCCACTTTCATTTCTGATTTTGTTTATTTAAGCCTCCCCTCTTAAATATATCTGACTAAAGGTTTATTAATTTTATTGATCTTTCCAAAGAAATATCTCCTGTGTTCATTAATCTGTTTTATTGTTTTGGCTTTGTTTGTTCATATTTTTAGTTTCTGTTTTATTTCTGCTCTAATCTTTATTATTTCCTTCCTTCTACTAGTTTTGAGTTTTTGTTTGTTCTTTTTTTTTTATCTCCTTTAGGTGTAAGTTAGGTTATTTTAGATTTTTCCTGCTTCCTGACTTAGGCCTAAATTGCTATAAACTTCCCTTTTAGTAAGCTTTTGATGCATCCCAAAGATTTGAGATCACTGTATTTTCATTTTCATTTGTCTCCATGTGTTTTTTTTATTCATCTTTGATTTCTTAGTTGAAACATTCATTGTTTAATAGCATGTAATTTAACCTCTATGTTTTCTTTCTAGATTTTTTCTTGTGATTGATTTATAGTTTCACAACATTGTGATCTGAAAAGATGCATGGTATGACTACAGTCTTTTTGAATTTGTTAAGAGTTGTTTTCTAGACTAACATATGGTCTATTCTCAAAAATATTCCATGTGCACTTGAAAAGAATGTATATTCTGCTGTTTAGGGTAAAATGTTCTGAATATATCTGTTAGATCTGTCTGGTCCAGCATATCTTTCAAAATCACTATATTGATTTTCTGTTTGGATTATCTTTCCATTGATGTAAGTGGAGTGCTAAAGTTCCTCCTGTGATACTCCCATGGCCTAGTATGGCTCCTGACTGGATTTCTACCATTCCTACTCTCTTTGATACAGTATATTCTCTCTTCTCTACATTTAGCTGTGGTGAGTCTTTTCTGCCAGTCTTTGGGTCATTTTCTAGGTTATTTACACTGATAGAGGGTTTATCTCAGTGTATCCTGGGGATGAAGTGAGCTTAGGATCTTCCTACTCTGCCGTCCTCCCTGGAAGTCCCTACACCTTCTAAGTTTTTAATGAACATGTAGATGTTACTATTACAATCAAATTAATATGTCTAACATTTATATGGAATGAATATTTCTCAAATATATTAGTGTTATTGTTTGGTATTCAATTTAAGGACAACATGTTTAAGAAAAAAATTAATAGAATATCATAACACTAACCTTTAAAATGTTAAATATGCTACACTTCATTCAGTTATGCTACAACAGAGAAAATCAGTTAAAAGGTAGAAATTTAAATTAACAAGAATACAGCCTAAGTGTTTGATATATAAAAATGAAAAAAATGTAATGTTTTTCTTAATAGTTTAATATCAGACATACAGAGTTTTGTTTTGTTTGCTCAAAAAATGCTTAAAGATGTGAGAAAACTAGATGAAGACATTGTATGACTAATATTTATTATACAACAGGGATTACAGAGAATGGCATAATGTTATATTAAATGGGTAAACTATGATATTTTGGGGGAAACATAATAAGAATTATTAAGAGAAGGTATGGAAGGCCCAAATGCTCATAATCACAGAAAAACACACCGGTGATTTCATAAAAAGTCAGTCAGTTTAAGTTCCAGGGAAGAGAACTCACCACCAAAAGCAACCTTGATAACTCTAACATAGTGAAACTTAAATTACCTTTCTTTATGGATAATTAGTGAGATGTCAAGCAGATTCTTGATTTTGACAGGCATGGTATGAAAAAATCAATTTGCCATTACTGGGGTACTTAGGTGCCCCATAAAGAAGAAAGGTCAGTAAATTCCATAAGCTGAGAAAGGACACCAAAATCTAAGTAAAGGTAATTTCAAATGCAATTTCATCCATTAAGAAAAGAGAGGGAGACTGTTGTTTTAGCTAACACATTGTGTAGGTTACCCAAAGTAAAGCCCCTGGATCATTTTCAGAGAATCATTCTTGTCACTCCACAAGAAAATTTAGGAAGTCAACACTACTATTTAAATTCTTTAAAACTGTAGTTTTTGTTACATGCTTCATCTCATTCTCCTTTTCTTGCTATATGCTAAGTCAAGTACCCATGTTCTTTTTCATTACTTAAACTCATCTAGGCCTTTAAAAATCAGACCATATTAAATGAGATTTCAAAAAAAAATCTCTAAAATCTATCCAAATTGTAATAAAACTGACAGTCCCATTAGTGTCCACTGGACAGTCTTTTACTATAGAGGTTTTTGCAACTTCCTCTCATGCCTCCTAAAGTTGTGGTACCCATGATGGCCATGAATTGCTCAAGGAATTCTGGTACAAGACATTTCTCTCTCTCTCTCTTTATATATATATATATATATATATATATATATATATATATATTTGACAGAAAGAGAGCACAAGTAGGCAGAGTGGTAGGTAAAGGGAGAAGGAGAAGTAGGCTTCCTTCTGAGCAGAGAGCCAATTTTGGAGCTTGATCCCAGGACCATGG
Source organism: Lutra lutra (assembly GCF_902655055.1). NCBI lineage: Eukaryota > Metazoa > Chordata > Mammalia > Carnivora > Mustelidae > Lutra > Lutra lutra. The sequence goes on along the minus strand of NC_062279.1, from coordinate 124,770,014 downwards.
AATCATGACCTAAGCCTAAGGCAGACATTTAACCAACTGAGCCACCCAGGTGCCCCAGGACACTGCTCTAATTAGCCCCAGGTATCAGCATTTATGAAATAAATTCTCTGTGCATACTGGGCTCACTTGGAAACATAAGCTCTGGCACAATCTAAATCCATGACACTGTGTACCAAATGGTTCATTCTGTCCTGTATAATGAACTCTTCAAGTTTTCATAGCCATCATTGCTTACTTGGTAGAATAAAAATAATATCTACAGAATAGACTTAAATATGAGCCCTATGATGTATCCTACCTGTAGGAGTGGATGACTTCCACAATCTTCAGTACCTTATCAGATACTACTCTATTAGAATAAGTCATACCTGCTCCAGACCACTTGGATACCTTAAGAACTTTTGGGATCAAGTGGGTTAACAGCAAAAGGAGTTAGTAGACTATAGATGATAGCCATAATATATGATGGAACTTGCTGGAGGGCTCCTAGTTTTCATCCCTTAACCAGGATATCTCTAACAAAGGACAAAACCTAACAGTCAAGACAATTGGTCTAAATTTAGGAAGTCCTCTTAACACTGAATGCCCCAGCAAACAATTAGCCCCACTGGCACATTCTTAAAGGCTTTTAGGAGATTTCCACTGATCTTATCATCTGGTCCAGTTAATGACATCAACAATAATTTCATATCCAAGATTGCTTCATTTGGGATTAAGAACTCTGGGAAACCTGTCTCACAGATACCCAAAATATAAGTCTAGGTCATGCATGTCTCTCCATATACTAAAGTCACAATATAAGGCTTTGCCAAGACACTACATGCCCCCCTTCAGATTTCCAGACATCACTGATAGTGACCAAGGCACACATTTTACTTCACAAAATACATAAACTTGGACTTTTGAGCAAGATGGCCTACAGAAAATTCACCTTCCATATTTCCTTCTTTCTCATTCCTGACCAGCCTTAGGATACAAATATGTGCCAAAATGCCTTAATGAAATAATTTCAAATAAGACATGGTACATTTCAATCACCAGTCAAATATTAGGGGTGAATGTAATAAAGAATCTGAACCTATTTTTGACATTCCTTAGCTAACTATGTTTAAGCCCTAACTCTCTCTCTCCTACTGCTTCACATCTGGGGAAGCTAATGAAAGCACAGGTACTACACTGAAAATTTCAGACTAGGTAAGCCTGGACCACAGATAGAAACCTTCATCCCAAAGTCAATACTTAATCATAATAAAAGCTCAGTCAATAGCTTTCCCTGTTTTCTCAAATTATCAAGTAATCCCTTAAAAACTATACAAAGTAATACACTTAAAAAATATAAAAGTAAAACTATATAGAATTCTTTAAAAACAGGATATTGAAGAACCCATATGAAGACAAGAAAAGAAAACAGTGGGATGAGAAACAGAGGAAACAGACAGTAAATAATAAAATTCCAGATATAAGCTCTAACATATCACTGAGTATTTTAAATTTAAATTATCTAAATACATCATCTATAAAACAGAAATTTTTTTTTTATAAAAACCTAACTATATGCTGGTTATAAGAAACCCAATTTAAGCACAATGACACAGCTAATGTAAAAAGATAGAAAAATATATATAATGCCAACATCAATCAAAAAATAAACAGGAATAGTTTTCTTAATATCATTTAAAGTGGACCACAGAGCAAGGATAATTACTAGGAAAAAGGAATACTAAATAATGATGATAGGCTCAGTTCAAATATACAGTGATCCTAAATGTGTATATAAAAAACAGAACTTCAAAACACATGAATAATAATAAATAATGTAATAGAATTGATAACTGAATAAAACCATCAACTAAAATAATTGAATTGGAATTTATAGAATTCTTTACGCCCCCAAATGCAGAATACATATTCTTTTCATATTCACAGTGATGGACCATATCATGGTTCATAATATATATGTCAACACATTTATAAAAATTGAAATAACAGATTATGTTTTCTGATTAAAATGGAACCAAACTAGAAATCGATATTAGAAAACAAGAAATTATGAGAAAATAGTACAAATAACACAAAAATTATAAACACCTGGAATTTAAACAACATTCTTCTAAATAACCTCTAAATCAAAGAATAAGTCTAATGAAATGAAATAAAAATATTGTCTATCAAATTTTTTGATGCAACTAACAGTACTAAGATGAAAATTTATGGCACTGAGTGTTTATATTAGAAAAGAAGAAAAGTGTCTAATTGATAATTAAATTTCTAGGACACAAAATTAGAAAAACAAGAATAAAATGAACCCAAAGTAAGCAGAAAAAAGGATAATAGTAATATAAATAAAAGCAGAAATCAATGAAATTGAACACAAGAAAATAGTAAATAAAAATTGGTAGAGCCAGAAGTTAGTTTTTTGAAAAAAAATTATTAAAAATTGTATGCCTCTATCCAAACTGTTAAAATAAAAAGATATATGACACAAATCATCAATATGAGGAATGAAACAAATTTCACAACCATTAAAAGAATTATAAGGGAACAGTATGAATAATTACATGCCCACAAATTTGACAGCTTCCTAATACAACACAAACTACTGAGTCTCAATCAAGATGATAGAAATAATGCAATTCAACATATCAACAAAATGAAGACGAAAAATATAATATAATCATACCTGTTGATATAGAAAAGATATTTTACAAAGTTTAACATTTCATTTCATGAGAAAATAAAAACTCCCACCAAGTTAAATAACTGAAGAACTACCTCAATTTGATATAAACCATTTATAAAAACCCTACAGTTAACATCAGATTAGTGGTGAAAAAACTAATTTCCCAAAGATCAGCAATAAGGCAATGAAGATTATTCTCACCATTCTACTTAATATGATACTAAAAGTTCTAACAATGCATGAAGGCAAGAAAAAGAAATGAAAACTATGGATTTTTTTTTCTAAGATTTTATTTATTTATTTGACAGAGATCACAAGTAGGCAGAGAGGCAGGCAGAGAGAGAGAGAGAGAGAGAGATGAGGAAGCAGGCTCCCTGCAGAGCAGAGAGCCCGATGTGGGGCTCGATCCCAGGACCCTGGGATCATGACCTGAGCCGAAGGCAGAGGCTTTAATCCACTGAGCCACCCAGGTGCCCCGAAAACTATGGATTTAAAAGAAAAACAAAATTTTCCCTATTTTCAGATGACATGATGTATACATAGAAAATCCCAGGGATCTACAACAAAAACTATAAAAAATAATAAATGAATTCAACAAGTTGACAAATACAAGTTCATAGCAAAAAACATCAAAATTACATATGCTAACAATGAACATATGGAAGTCAATATTAAAAACACAGCATCACTTAAAATTGCTACTCAGAAAAAAACATAGATATAAAGCTAACAAAACATGTACAGGATTCAGGATGTATATGTTGATAAATATAAAACACTAATGGTGAGAAATCAAGATCTAAATAAATAGATATACTTTGTTCATGTATTGGAAGACTAAATATACTAAAGGTATCAATTCTGCTCAAATTAATGTAAAGGGTGAATGTAATTTCTATTAACATCTGAGCAAATACTCTTGTAGACAGATACAAGCTTTTTCCAATATGTACATAAAAATGCATAAGTCCTAGAATAGGTAAAACAATCTAGAAAAAGAATAATGTAGGAAGAAACACTCTGACACTAAATCTTAACTATATAACTAGATTAGGCAAGTTTACTTGTTACTGGGAGATTCCAAACTTTAAATTTCCACTAAGAATAAAACATATAGTGACAAAAGTCAAAAAAATAAAAGGATAATGAAAAATTGCCCTATTCAAGGGATTTAGGGTTTGGAAATTTCTTCTTATAATTTTCTTCTAATAGTTTTCTTCTTATAAAACAAATCATGAAAAGAGATTAAACCAACCCTTTAATTGTCAATAACTTCACTGAGATCTGCACATTAAAAAAAAATCACTTTTGTTTTAAGATTATGTCAGTAAGGTTAACTAAACTTTGATTTCCCTCTTAGAAAATGCTCGATGAGATCACAGCTAACATGAATGCCCAGAATACAAATTCCCTTCTAAGTAAAAAACAGATATTGAAATGGGCCAATGTTGATGGGTAAAAATGTTATGCCTTTCCACGATGGAAATTGTTGATTGAAGAATTCTTACCCCTAATTTGTCCCATCAGTGTTCACTCATATTCATTTTTTTACTTATTTGCATATCACATATTTATTATAAATTAGTAAGGAAAAAACCTTGCATTCATGGAGACCCAGTATAGGGGACTGACAGTGTAGGGGACTGACAATATGTAAAATAAATAAGTATAGTATATAGTATGATAGAAGGTTATACATGTGTATGATAGAAGGTTATACATGTTATAGAGAAAAAAAACAAGAATAGGGAATAGTGAGTGTGATGAGGACAAGTTTACCTTTTAAACAGATGCTGAGGGAAGACCTCACCTTTTTTAGAAAGTGCCATTTGAAAATAGAACGGCACTGCACTTAAGACAGGCTCTGTGAGTTCGCAGGAAGTTTTATATTTGATTTACCAAAGCTGTGACAGGAAAGGGAGGCCTTCTCTCAGTCTGCTTAGTATTGGAAACTGTCACAGAGCCAGCTGGGGCAACCAATGAAAACCAAGATCAGGGATCCAACTGGAAGGACCTTGAAGACAGTGAATGTCTGGCAGGCACAGACCCAAACCCAGGAGGTTAGAAAGCACAGATATTGTAACTCCAGAGAGAGATGACGTGCTTCAAGTCTAATGACTTCGTGGCAACAGGAAAGGAGCAAACAGGGCGTAAAATCCAAGTGCACAGTCTGAGGTCATCTGCAAGATTTCCAAGTAGAGTGGGAAGAAATACAAAACAAAGACCAAACAGAGCAATTTAAGTGCCAAGGATTCAAACCAAGTTGAAAATGAGTGGCAAGAGGTCAAGTCAAAAAAAAAAAAATAAATAAAATAAGTCAGGCAGGTCCACCAGAGAAGCACAATAGGGTTCTGACAAAGATCTGAGATAGAAATCAGCTGCCCCACCCCCATATTCAATATGGTAATTGTAGTGAGGGGGTGTGTGTGTGTGTGTGTGTGTGTTGGGTTGGATTAGAGGAAGGTGCAATCAAATGTTAGTTAGCTCCATGGGAGAACTATAGAGGCTTCTTTTTACCTTGAAAATTGACTTGTCACTGTGAGTCAGGAAATAGGAGTGCATTATAATTTTTATTTATTGCTGTTAATTTATGTCTGTCAGTTTCTTATTTTTGTATATGCTTAAAAAGTGTTTTATATGGGGCGCCTGTGTTGCTCAGTCATTAAGCGTCTGCCTTCGGCTCAGGTTATAGTCCCTGGGTCTGAGGATCAAGCCCCACAGGGGGCTCCCTGCTTGGCCAGAAGCCTGCTTCTCTCTCTCCCTCTTCCACTGCTTGTTCCCTCTCTCACTGTGTCTCTCTCTGTCAAATAAATGAAATCTTAAAAAAATAAAAAAATAAAACTTTTATATCCATTGCCTAATCACAAAAAATGTGACAGTTAAGATATATAGGGAGAAAATATACAATAGATGATTTTCATGTATTTACTACTATTATAGTCAAACCTAGTATTTACAGTAAACATTATATGGAACCCTAGCCCCAATAAATATTAAGAAAAGTTACATAAAATAAAATCACAATAAAAAATTAAAAAAATTAATAACAATAAAAAAGAAAAGTTATATAAAAATGAAACAAGCAGTAAAATCACTTAGGAAATATTGAGTTAAGTCATTTGCTATGTTTTAACTGTAGGAACTATAATATAAATATGTATAATAAAAGTGTATACTTTTATTAATATTATTTCATTAACAATAGAGTTCCTGTTTAGAAGTTTTAGGTTTGCAACAAAAAATAAGTGTGTAAAATAGAGAATTCTCCACATAGAAACAGACTCCTGTACAGTCAACATAACACACCAGCATGCTATATTTATTACAATGAACCTATATTGATGTATCACTGTCACACAAATTCCATATTACAATCAGTTTATTCTGGGTGTTGCCCACTCTGCAGGTTTTGACAAATATATAATGGTGCATATATCCATCATTATAGTATTCTACAGATTAGTTTCAGTGCCCAAAATGTTTTCTGTGTTCCACCTTTCCTTCCGGCCCCCCACCTCCGGTGTTCATTGATCTTTTTGCTATCTTCAGAGTTTTGCCTTCTGTAGAATGTCCAATAGTAGTAATCATACAGTATATGGCATCTTTCACTTAGCAATAGGCATTTCCACATGTCTTTAGATAGCATAATAGTTCATTTGTTTTTAGTACTGGATAATATTTCATTTATTCATCGTTTCATCTATGGAGGACATTTTGGTTGCTTCTAAATCTTGGTAATTATGAATAAAGCTGTTATAAATATTCATGTGTAGTGTATTGGTGTAAAACACTTTATCTTCGGGGTAGATTTGTTAAGAAGAGGAAAATACTCTGATGAATAAAATGTTTTGATATATTTCAAAATGGTTATTCTTCTTCCTCTGGGTCTCAACCCTGGGGTAACTTTCCTCTGATCAGCAATGTGCGAACTTGTTATTAGAGAAATGCTGGATGCAGAATGAGCTAGAAAGTATCCTTTCTGCTTCTGTAAGAGCTTGTAGAGAACTGGTAAAATTTCTTTCATAAATGGTTGGTAGAATTCACCAGGAAACCCATCTAGGACTGGGGCTTTCTGCTTTAAAATGCTACTTTACTAATTATTAACTTAATTTCCTTAATAAGCCTATTACTAGGTAGTCTTTTTATTCTTATGTAAGTTTTGGCAGATTACGTCTTTCAAGAAATTGATCAATTTCATTTAGGTTATCACATTTGTGGGCACAGAACTGTTAACCATATTCTTTTTATTTTTGTTTTTTTAAGGTCCATGCAATATATAGTGATGTCTTGCCTTTCACTTCTGATATAGGTAATTTGAGTCTTCTTTCTTTTCTCTTAGCATGATTCCAGTGATTTCCTGTTTTCAATTTCATTGATTTCTACTCTAATTTATTTTATTTTGTTATTTTTACTTCTTTGCTTCCTTTGGATTTAATTTGCTCATCTTTAGTGTCCTAAGAGAGAATCTTAGATTATTGATTTAAAGGTTTTCTATTGGGGTGCCTGGGTGGCTTAGTTGGTTCAGTGCTGACTGACTCTTGGTTTTGGCTCAGGTCATGTTCTCAGGATTGTGAGACTGAGCATTGCATTGGACTCTGGTCTCAGTATGGAGTCTGCTAGAGATTCTCTCTCTCCCTCTTCTTCTGCTATCTTGCTCTCCCTCTTGCTATCTTTCTCAAGTATAAATAAATAAATGAGCAGGGAACCTGATGTGGGCCTCAATTGATCTCAGGATGCTGTGACCATGACCTGAGCCAAAGGCAGACATTCAACTGACTGAGCCACCCAGGCACTCCCAAACACAATGGTATTTTTAAAAGTATTTCAAAATGAGGCTGAAGAGTAAATAACATATCCAACATAGGTATTGCCACAAAAACAAACAAACACAAAATAAAGCAAAAACTAACAAAACAAAATTCTTAGAGCTTTATGTCTTCCCAAATTTCTTTTTTGCAATATATATTTTGCAAATATATATATATATATATATATTTGAAATTTTATGGGAGTAGGTGGAACTGGTAGCCAAATTTTACCCTCTGCTCCCTTAAATCTGTTACTTTAAATCTCAGTAGAGTTACCTCTCTTCTAAGTCTTGCTTCAGAATCAAGTCCTGAGTTCCACTCCCTATTTTGATAAAAGTATCAAAGTTCCAAATCTTCTGTATTTAAAGCAACTCCAAACATAGAAAACCCAGCCTGTAGTTTTTTGGGTCATTAATTTACAAACAGAGATAGAAAACATATTTATAACACATTAAGTGAATACAAAAATGATTTATTTGAGGTTCACATTTAATAGCCCAAAGTCTAAAACTATAAACCTTGTCTTATATGGTCAAACAAGTACCTCTAATAACACTTTGGTTTGTATCATTATCTTCTATGATTTCATTTTCTACAGTATGGTATTTTTGTTAGATGTGACTTTGAGTAGACTTCCCCTCAGACTCTACATTTCACTTTACTTATTCAATGATAATTAAATTTAAGGTAGGATTATAAAAAAAAAAAAAAAGAGGTCACCAATGACTTCTACATTTCTGAAATCATGGTATTCTTGGTTCTCATTTGATTTTCATTAATCTTTCATAATATGGACTTCTCATTTTTTTTTTCCTCACTGGCTTTCAGGATATAATGTTCTGTTTTCCTTATTTTATCTCTACATTTATGGACTTCCTTCTATGCCTGTCTTGCTGGCTCAAGCTTTTCTGTGCCCTTAATTTTGGAAGTTCTATAAGGCTCTTTCAATATTTGTTTTTACCTAGGTGATTTTACTCACATTAATAGTTTTGTACAGTGTCATTACTGACAAATCTATATCCCCTGACCAGACTTCAGTGGAATCTCTAAAGATATAAAACAACTACTTCTTTGTAATATCTACTTGCATGTTTCTAAAATCTCTCCACATGAAACATGAGCAAGACTAACTTGAGATAGTTACCCCAACACCAATATTGATCCAGTGTCTTTTTTTTTTTTTAAACCTTTTTTTTTTTTTAAAGATTTTATTTATTTATTTGACAGAGAGAGATCACAAGTAGATGGAGAGGCAGGCAGAGAGAGAGAGAGGGAAGCAGGATCTCTGCCGAGCAGAGAACCCGATGCGGGACTCGATCCCAGGACGCTGAGATCATGACCTGAGCCGAAGGCAGCGGCTTAACCCACTGAGCCACCCAGGCGCCCTTGATCCAGTGTCTTTATGCTCACATAATGATGCCACTAATCATGCAGTTCCACAAATCATTGATGTCTCCTTCCCCTTATACCTTATACTGATGAAAATTCCTACCAATTTTACCTCTCAAATATTTCTCAAATTCCTCTACTTCTTTCTATTAATGTTGACACTAGCCAAATCCATTTCCATCATCTGATCTTGATCACCTCATTGGCTCCAAGTTGTTTCCCTATATTGAAATTTGCTCCACCTATTCTTCACATTGCAGCCAGAGTATGTTTTTTAAAACTGAAATGATCATCACTTTCTTACTTAAAGCATATCCATGGCTTCACTTTGCTTCTAGGAAAAAGGATGATATATTTTTAATTTGATCTACAAAATCTTGCTTGGTACAAAAAGACCTAAATAGCTAAAGAAATCTTGAGAAAGAAGAATAAAGCTGCAGGTATCACAATTCCAGATTTCAAGATATACTACAAAGCTATAGTAATCAAGACAGTATGGTAATGCCACAAACACACACACACACACACACACACACACACACACACACAGACTCTTAGGTCAATTAAATAGAATAGACAGCTCAGAAATAAGTTGATGTTTATGCAGTCAATTACTCTATGACAAAAGATATAAAAATACCTAGTGAGGTAAAGACAGTCTCTTCAATAAATGGTGCTGGGAAAACTGGACAGCTGAATACAAAAGAATGAAACTGGACCACTTTCTTACACCATACAAAAATTAGACTAAAAAATGGATGAAAGAAGTAAACTGAGACATTAAACCATAAAATTGGTAGAAGAGAATATAAGCAGTAATTTCTTTGACATAGGCCTTAACAACATTTTTCTAGATACCTCTCCTGAGGCAAGGGAAACAAAGCAAAAATAAATGACTGGAACCACATAAAAATAAAAAGTTTTTGCACAATAAAGGAAACCATCAACAAAATACAAAGGCAACTTTCAGAATGGAAAAGATATCTCCAAATGATATGTCTGATGAGAAGTTAATAACCAAGCATATAAAGCACTTATACAACAACACAGAGACACATACACATGTGCGCGTGCACACGCATACACACACACACACACACACACACACACACACGTAATCCAATTATAAAAAGACAGGGGACCTGAATAGAAATTTTTCAGAGAAGACATAGAGATAGCCAACAGACTCATGGAAAGATGTTCAGCATCACTTCTCATCAGGGAAATGCAGATCAAAATCACAATGAGGTATCACTTTACACCTGTCAGAATGTCCAGAATCAAAAAAACAAGAAATAACAAATGGTGAAACATGGAGACAAAGGCGGGTGGTGGGATGGGGGAAATGGGTAAAAGGAAGTGGGAGATACAGGTTTTTAGTTATGGGATGGATAAATCATGGAAATAAAACATAGAGCATAGGGAATAAAGTCAATGGAATTGGAACAGATCTTATGGTGACAGATGGTAGCTACATTTGTGGTGAGCACAGTATAATGTTTAGAGTTGTTGAATGCTATGTTGTACACAGAAATTGTGCACCAACTTTATTTAAAACAAGCAAAAACCAAGAGGAAAACTTTGTACAATTTGGCCACGAATCAACACTATTGGCCACCACCTCTTTAACATCATTTAAAAATAACTTCCTTGCTATTTCCAGTAACAGTGAGTTTATGTGATTTGTCAAACATGTCCTCTATAAATTTCAGGTATTATGATTGTTTCATTTATTCAGACAACTTTGAAATGAACACCTACCGTGTACCATAAAAACTCTGGTTTCTGCATATTAAACTGAATAATACAGTTGCATTCACAGAACCGAGTTATAAGGATGGGCATTTATTGAATGTATATAAAGAGAAGGACACAAAGAAAAATGAATAGACATTAAAATGGCTTTGGCTATGTAAATACTGAGAACTGAAACCAACTCGTATATTAATAATGGAACTAGCTATAGCTTTGTCCATGGGTTAAACAATGTTGGCACCAATAAGAAGTTTAGTTGTTGTTAAGAAAAAAAAAGTTCCTGAAAAGGAATTTGGAAAACCAAATATACAGCTTATTTTCAAGACTATGAGCTTGCTCAAGACTCCTCTCAGATTCCTTTCCTCACAGGGATCACTAATTTGAAGCTATTATGTTATAAACTCCACATAATCCTAATCATTTCTTTGCCTCACAAAAGCTACCCTAAAAATTTTCCATACAAGGCCCTACAAATCTAATCTCTATAAATATTCTGCCTCAATTTCCCATTTTGAAACCTTGTCAAGATAATACTTTACCTTACTTCAGCAAGTCTAAACTTAATTTTGCCTTAGCAGAAGTCGTTTTGTTTTTGTTTTCGATATTTTTGGGAGAGAATAGTCAGCAATAGTTTTGGAAAATACACTTGAGTATGGATGACAAGTGAAGTGGATAACAAAACAAAAGTGATGTTACTGCAAAGGTGCTTGGGAATTGATAAAACGGTTAACAATACAGCTTCTGTGTTCTAATTTGGGAGGAAGGCACCAAGATGCAGATGGGGCCTGGCAAGTGTGCCAATTTGGAGTATTATACTAGGTTTTGATATGCACAGAAATCCCCAGGGACAAACGAAAGCTATAAAGCTGTGTTTGGAGAGGGAGACTGGTAATGACCTTCTGTAGGTATAGATCTATTTCACTGAATATCCTATAACTGCCTAAAAAGGAGATGGGTGTGAGGTGATTAATATATATACATTCTGAACAATTTTTTAAATGAATTAACTGTAAATATTCTCTATTTGTGTTCTGTGGAGGAGTAAGAAATGAACAAATATATACTACAAATCACTACCTCTGTCTCAATTCTCTTATCTACCTAAATTTTGTCATTTATATCATTAATTTTAAAAAATTAATTACATTAATAAATTTTAACATTATACCTAATCCTCGAGTTTGGCATACTCTCACTTCAGAATATATCTTATAGATCTCCACAATTGAAATTAGGAATTTGAAGTACTTTTATTTCAGGCTCTGAATTCTGTGTGTTGTCATTACTTTCAACATTATAATCTTATAATATTTATCCTCAGTTCAGAAAACATGTCTTTCCAATAAATATACTCTAATCAATAAATATCTGGTATCTAAAGTTTTGTCTATAGATTGATTCTTAAAACACTGAAAACTGGCTTTTACAATATGACTATATAGGTAGACTTTATTGCTGATCTTATTTGTGTGAAAGAACCCACAGGAAAAGACATATATTATGCTACTCAGAGGAATATTTTCCAAGTGTTGTTCACATAGATTTCCTTTCTAAAACTTCATAAATTGTTTAATAAGTAGTACCAAAAAAGTATACTTCATTTTTGAACTATGAATTTCTTATATAGGTTTATGTATTCACTAAAGTTGCTAACCACTTTTCTTACCCTTATTGACAGAAGAGATTTGTCTTTTTCACAGATCAATATAATTTTCTAACTCTCTGATCATGATTTCTATACATTTTCTATTTTCAATATCAGAATCTTAAATGAAACAAACTGACAAGGTGGTGTTGGGGAAATGGGCCATGAGGTTTTGGTGAAGGCTGAATATATTTTCTTTCAGGATTAAAATACATTTTCTTTTTTTTTTTTTTATTTTTTAAAAGATTTTATTTATTTGTCAGAGAGAAGGAGAGAGAGAGCCCACAAGCAGGCAGAGAGGCACACAGAGGCAGAGAGAGAAGCAGGCTCCCTGCCGAGCAAGGAGCCTGATGCAGGACTCAATCCCAGCACCCTGGGATCATAACCTGAGCTGAAGGCAGTGGCTTAACCCACTGAGCTACCCAGGCATCCCTACATTTTCTTTTTAGAAGATATTCTATCCAATGTCTTTGGCTTCATATTCTGACTTAGACCAATATTTTAAAACTTTTGGATAAATATAATTTTAAATGGATGCATGAGGAGCTCCTGAATAGTGCAGTTGTTTAAGCTCTGACTCTTGGTTTCAGCTGATGTCTTATTCTCGAGGTCATGAGCTCAAACTCTACATCAGGTCCTAAAACCAGCATGGAGTCTGCATAAGTCTTTATGCAGAAGTGTTGACTCAAGGAAGTGTTGACTCACTAACTAACTAACTCTCCCTCTCCTTCTGCCCCTCCCCCACTCACATGCTGTCTCTCTCAAATAAATAAATAAATCTGTAAAAAATAATAAAAAATTAAAAGATAATGGGATGCATGACACTTGGTTGTACTGATAAATTATATTACTTCTATCTTTCTAGTGATATACAACTAAGATGTTTTAAGTTTTTGTATTATTAAGTATACACCTAAGATAATATATGTATATTATACATGTAAAATATATCTTTTTACATAGTATATCTTACATGTAAAATACAAAATTTTTATCTATATATAATTTCCATTGGGATATTACTTAATTTTTACCCCAGAAACACACAAATACACTATTCTGAAATATTAACATAATATCAAGAAAGTGAAAGTACTGAAGCAGTAATATTCAAAGATAATCACTAAAAACAGGGTAAGGTACATAATTCCAAAGTTTTTTTAAAGATTTTATTTATTTATTTGAGCGAAAGAGAAAATGAGAGAGATCACAGAGGGAGAGGGAGAAGCAGACTCCTGGCTGAATGGAGAGCCTGATGGCTCAATCTCAGAACCCTGAGATCACGATCTTCCTTCCTGAGCCGAAGGAAGACACTTAACTGAGCCACCCAGGAGCCCCTCCAAATGTATTTTTTATTCATTACAAAACATATATATATATATAAACATATATATATATATATATATATATAGAGAGAGAGAGAGAGAGAGAGAGAGGAGAGAGAGGGAGAGGTGGGAGAGAGAGAGGAAGAGGCGGGAGAGAAAGAGAGAGAGGGAGAAGGAGAGAGATATATATAGCTTGTATACACATTTGACATAAATTGGTAATATAGCATGTGCTATTTTGTTACTCCATTTTATTATAATAAACATACATTGAAAAAATTTCCACATTAGTAAATTTTGATGTCCTTCTTTTGTTTTTAACTTCAGCATAGTTTTACATGGTATGAGTGCACCAAGACTTATTTAAGTATTCTATTGATTTAACTTTAGCTGATTTCATTATTTTCAGTTCTATTGATAAAGCTACAGTAAACTTACTTTTAATACTTCTTTGTGAAAATGAATAAATATTTACATAAGAGTGAAAATAAGAGCTAGACTTGCTAGTGGAAGTAATTTAAGCCCCCTAGTTGCAAGAACTCACAAAATTTAACCCCTCTCATTTTTCCAAGCAACATTATCTGCAATAGTCAAATTATAGTAACCGCCCAAGTGTCCACTGACTGATGAATGGATAAAGAGATACACATACACACACACACACAAAGGAATATTACTTAGCTATCAAAAGAATGAAATTTTGCTATTTGCAAGATTGTAGACATGGATGAAGATAGAGAGTACAGTGCTAAATGAAAAAGATCAGTCAGAGGAAGACAAATACCACATGATTTCACTCATATGTAGAAATTAAGAAACAAAATAAATGAGCAAAGGGTAAAAAAGAGAGAGGCAAACCATAAAACAGACTCTTAACTGTAGAGAACAAACTGATGGTTACTGGAGGGTGGTGGGTGGGAGGATCGGTTAAATACATGATGAGAATTAAGGAGGACATTTTCTATGGTGATGACCAGGTGAGGTATGGAAGTGTTGACTCACTAGATTGTATACCTGAAACTAATATTACACTGTATGTTAACTACTTGGAATTTATATAAAAAACTTAAAAATAAATAAATAAATGCATAGACATCTTTAAAAATAAAAGAAAATTATTTTATTATGTAAATGAATTAATCATTTTCCACTACAAAATACTTTTAAAACTTCCATTTTTCACCAATAGCATGACTCTTTTCCAAGTCCTCTAACTTGCTAGTTCTTAATATTATACAATTTTGGTGTTGCTTAAAGCACTAACTAGAAAGGAAGAGGAAGTACTTGAAATTTAACATGATTTGTCTGTTCAAGAAGAGAATAACTAGTGACTGAAAGAGATCTCCCCTTTTTCTTTAATGTATAAAAGTTAAAGAAGCTAATTAGCATCCAGAATTATTTGTTTGGTTTTGTTTTATACCCAGAGAACATATTTAGGACAAGCTTCTGATAATGAAAAGAGACTGAATAAATAAGAATAACTTAAAATTACCTTAATAAAAGCTAGAATTTATGAAGGAGATACAATCTATATTTTATTTTAGTATGATTATATCTTGATTAGGTATTAATTATAAATTATAGCTATTCACTTAGTATTTCTAGTATATTTTATGGAGGAGTTCCAGCTGTGAACAAAGGCAGTGGTAATTTCCCTGTGAGTTATAAATCTCAAATTTTGGGTAATTAAGCCTTGAGAATGTAATTACTATATTGTAATCCCCTCCCTCTCTCTGTGGATGCAAAACCGCAGTCTTAGCAGCTAAGGAGTAAATAATTATAGAAAAACAAATGTGTTTGAGAAGTAGTATATATTGTATAGAGAGAGTACTCAGTGGATGTCTTTGAAGAAGAAACTCTTAAGAAACAATAGCTGAAAAATTATGTGTGCATAACTAGTATATTAATTTTGTTATTCAGCATACTGAGCGTATAATTCTGACATGGTATCTCCTATCTTTATCTTCTGTAAACTACCACTGTTTTATAGAGGTTATTTCCTTAACTATTATCTGATTCCAAGAGGAATGTCAAGAGACAGCACAATTTCTTCTCTGAGGCATTTCAGATTTAGAACTTTAATTTAAAAAAATGAGATTTTATTTATTTATTTGACAGACAGAGAGAGAGAGAGGAGAGAGAGAGAGCACATAGGGGAACTGGCAGGCAGAGGGAGAGGGATACACAGGCTCCCTCCCTGGCTGAGCAGGGAGCCAGATGCAGGGTTCTACTCCAGGACCCTGTGATCATGACCTGAGCTGAAGACAGATGCCTTTTTGTTTGTTCATTTGTTTTTTTAATTGCTTTTGTCAACCATTGTCAGATTTTCCTATCATTTCCCAAAGTATCTGAATTGAGATGAAGTACAATTCCTTTCCTTAAAAGGAGTTTGACCTTATTAAGTGATGTTTTTCTCTAAAGCTAGGATGATGTCCTAGAGTGATCTTTCAGACTAATGAGAAGTTTAGAGTTTCTACTTCCCACTTCAGAAGGAAACATATAGAGTTGACATTTTTTTATACTGATATTAAAGGTGTATAATATTTTCATTTTTTAAAATTTTTATTAAAATATAAGGATTATTTGCCTCAGGGGTACAGGTCTATGAATAATCAGCCTTACACATTTCACAACCCTCACCATAGCACATGCTTTCCCCAATGTCCAAAACTCAGCCACCCTATTCTTACCCCCTTACCCCCCAGCAACACTTAGTTTGCTTCCTGAGATTAAGAGTCTCTTATGGTTTGTCATCTTCCCTGATCTCATCTTGTTTCATTTCCCCTCACCCCCCCACAACCCCCTGCCCTGCCTCTTAAATTCTTCATATCAGAGAGATCATATAATTGTCTTTCTCTGATTAAATTATTCCCCTTAGCATAATGCCCTCTAGTTCCATCCACATCATTGTAAATGGCAAGATTTAGTTTCTCTTGATGGCTGCATAGTATTCCATTGTATATATATATACCACATCTTCTTTATCCATTCATCTGTTGATGGACATCTAGGTTCTTTCCATAGTTTGGCTATTGTGGACAACGCTTCTATAAACATTTCGGTGTGCATGCCCCTGCATTTGTATCCTTATGGTAAATACCTAGTAGTGCAATTGCTGGGTCATAGGGTAGCTCTGTTTTCAATTTTTGAGGAACCTCCATACTGTTTTCCAGAGTGGCTGCACGAGCTTGCATTCCTACCAACAGTATAGGAAGGTTCCCCTTTCTCTGCAACCTTGCCAACACCTGTAGTTTCCTGACTTGTTAATTTTAGCCATTCTGTTTTGAAGTGATATCTCACTGTAGTTTTGATTTGTATTTCCCTGATGATCAGTGATATTGAGCACTTTTTCATGTGTCTGTTGGCCATGTGGATGTCTTCTTGCAGAAATGTCTATTCATGTCTTCTGCCCATTTCTTAATTAGATTATTTGTTCATTGGTTGTTGAGTTTGATAAGTTCTTTATAGATTTTGAATACTAGCCCTTTATCTGATATGTCATTTGCAAATATCTTCTCCCATTCTGTCAGTTGTTTTTTGGCTTTGTTGATTGTTTCCTTTGCTGTACAAAAGCTTTTGATCTTTATGAAATCCCAATAGTTCATTTTGGTCCTTATTTCCCTTGCCTTTGGTGATGTTTCTAGGAAGAAGTTGCTACAGCTGAGGTCGAAGAGTTTGCTGCCTGTGTTCTCCTCAAGGATTTTGATGGATTCCTGCCTCACATTGAGGTCTTTCATCCATTTTGAGTCAATTTTTGTGTTTGGTGTAAGGAAATGGTCCAATTTCATTCTTCTGCATGTGGTTGTCCAAGTTTCCCAACACCATTTGTTCAAGAGACTGTCTTTTTTCCACTGGGCATTCTTTCCTGCCTTGTTGAAGGTTAGTTGACCATAGAGTTGGGGGTCCATTTCTGAGCTTTCTATTCTGTTCCATTGATCTATGTGTCTCTTTTTGTACTAGTATCATACTGTTTTGATGATTACAGCTTTGTAATAGAGCTTGAAGTTTGGAATTGTGATGCCAACAACTTTGGTTTCTTTTTTGATATTCCTCTGGTTATTTGGGGTCTTTTCTGGTTCCATATAAATTTTAGGATTATTTGTTCCATTTCTTTGAAAAAAAAAAAAACAATGGCATTTTGATAAGGATTGAGTTAAATGTGTAGATTGCTTTAGGTAGCATAGACATTTTCACAATATCTGTTCTCCCAATCCATAAGCATGGAACGTTTTTCCGTCTCTTTGTGTCTTCCTCAATTTCTTTCCTGAGTATTTTATAGTTTTATGAGAGCAGATTCTTTGCCTCTTTATTCCCAGATATCTTATGGTTTTGGGTGCAATTGTAAATAGGATTGACTCCTTAATTTCTCTTTCTTTGGTCTTGCTTCTGGTATATAGAAATGCAACTGGTTTCTGTGCATTGATTTTATATCCTGACACTTTACTGAATTCCTGCCTGAATTCTAGCAGTTTCAGAGTGGAATCTTGGGTTTTGCACATAAAGTATCATATCATCTGCAAAGCGTGAGAGTTTGCTTTCTTCTTTGCCAATTCGGATCCCTTTTATTTCATTTTGTTGTCTGATTGCTGAGGCTAGGACTTCTAGAACAATGTTGAATGGCACGGGAGATAGTGGACATCCCTCTGTGTTCTTCTTGATCTTAGGTGAAAATCTCTCAGTTTTTCTCCATTGAGAATGATATTCACTGTGGGTTTTTCATAGATGGCTTTGATGATATTGAGGTATGTACCCTCCAAGCCTTCACCATGAAGAGTTTTGATCAAGAAAGGACGCTGTACTTTCTCAAATGCTTTTTCAGCATCTATTGAGAATATCATATGGTTCTTGTTATTTCTTTTATTAATGTATTGTATCACATTGATTGATTTGAGGATGTTGACCCAAACTTGGAACCCAGGAGTAAATCCCACTTGGTCATGGTGAATAATCCTTTTGATGTACTGTTTGATCCTATTGATTAGTATTCAGTGAGCATTTTTGCATCCATGTTCATCAAGGATATTGGTCTATAATTCTACTCTTTGATGAAGTCTTTGGTTTTGGGATCAAGGTGCTGCTGGCTTCTAAAATGAATTTGGCAGTTTTCCTTCCATTTCTATTTTTTGAAACAATTTCAGGAGACTAGTTATCAATTCTTTAAATGTTTGGTAGAATTCCTCTGGGAAGCTGTCTGGCCCTGGGCTCTTGTTTATTGGGAGATTTTTGATGAGTGCTTCAATTGCCTTACTGGTTATGGGTCTGTTCAGATTTTCTACTTCTTCCTGGGTCAGTTTTGGTATTTTATGTGTCTCTAGGAATGTATCCATTTTTTATCCAGATTGTCAAATTTGCTGGTGTAGAGTTGCTCATAATATGTTCTTATAATTGTTTGTATTTCTTTGGTGTTGGTTGTTATCTCTCCTCTTTCATTCATGATTTTCTTTATTTGGATCCTTTCTCTTTTCTTTTTGATAAGTCTGGCCAGGGGGTTATCAATCTTATTAATTCTTTCAAAGAACCAGCTCCTAGTTTCATTGATTTGTTCTACTGCTCTTTTGGTTTCTAGTTCATTGATTTCTGTTCTGATCTTTATTATTTCTCTTGCCCTTCTGGGTTTAGGCTTTCTTTGTTGTTCTTTCTCCAGCTCCTTTAAGTGTAGGGTTGGGTTGTATATTTGGGACCTTTCTTGTTTCTTGAAAAAGGTTTGTATTGCTATATATTTTCCTCTCAGGACTGCCTTGGTGTGTCCCACAGATTTTGAACCATTGTGTTTTCATGATTTTTTTTTTCAATTCTTTATTTCCTGGTTTACCCATACATTCTTTAGACAGACATGTATTTGGGTTCTTTCCAAATTTCCTCTTGTGATTGGGTTGCAGCTTCAGAGCATTGTGGTCTGAAAATATGCAGGGAATGATTCCAATCTTTTGATACCAGTTGAGACCTGATTTATGACCCAGGATGTGATCAGTTCTGGAGAATGTTCCATGTGCACTAGAGAAGAATGTGTATTCTGTTGGTTTGGGATGGAATGTCCTGAATATATCTGTGATGCCAATCTGGTCCAGTATGTCATTTAAGGTCTTTATTTCCTTGTTGATCTTTTGCTTGGATGATCTGTCCATTTCAGTGAGTGGGGTGTTAAAATCCCCTACTATTATTGTATTTTTGTCAATGTGTTTCTTTGATTTTGTTTTTAATTGGCTGCTCCCATGTTAGGGTCAGATATATTTAAAATTGTTAGATCTTCTTGTTGGACAGAGCCTTTAAGTATGATATAGTGTCCTTCCTAATTTCTTATTACCATCTTTGGGTTAAAATCTAAATATCTGTTATAAGGATTGCCACCCCACTTTCTTTTGATGTCCATTACCATGGTAAGTTGTTTTCCACCCCCTCACTTTCAATCTGAAAGTGTCTTTGGGTCTAAAATGAGTTTCCTATAGACAGCATGTTGATGGGTCTTTTTTTTTTTTTTTTTTTTTTTTTTTTTTTTAAATCCATTCTACGACCCTGTGTCTTTTGATTGGGGCATTTAGCCCATTTACATTCAGGGTAACTATTGAAAGGTATGAATTTAGTGTCATGCATTGTCTGTAAGGTCACTGTTACTGTATATTGTCTCTGTTCCTTTTTGGTTTATGCTACTTTTAGGCTCTCTCTTTGCTTAGAGGACCCCTTTTAATATTTCCAGTAGGGCTGGTTTGGTGTTTGCAAATTCTTTTAGTTTTTGCTTGTCCTGAAAGCTTTTTATCTTTCCTTCTATTTTCAATGACAGCTTACCTATGTGGGCATAGTATTCTTGGCTGCATATTTTTCTCTTTTATTGATCTGAACATATCATGCCAGTCCTTTTTGGCCTGCTAGGTCTCTTTGGATAGGTCTGCTGCCAATCTGATGTTTCTACTATATTATGTCACAGACTTCTTGACCAGAGATGCTTTCAGGATTTTGACTTTATCACTAAGTCTTGTAAGTTTTAATATTAGATGATGGGGTGTGGACCTATTTTTATTGATTTTGATGGGTTTTATTTTATTTGATTTAGAGGGGTTCTCTGTGCCTCCTGGATTTTGATGCTTGTCCCCTTCACCAAACTAGGGAAATTCTGTACTATAATTTGCTCCAATATATCTTCTCCCTCTCTCCCTTTCTTCTTCTTCTGGGATCCCAATTATTCTAATATTGTTTCATCTCGTGGTATCACTTATCTCTCAAATTCTCCCCTCATGATCTGAAACTGGGGGGAGAAGAAATGGAGGGGGAAAAAAAAAGAAGGAAAAGGGAAAAAAATATATCTATACTTATCTATATCTATGTCTATCTATCATTCTATCTGTGTGTGTGTGTGTATGTGTGTGTGTGTATATATATATATATATATATATATATATATATATAGATGACTGGTTAATAGAACAGAGCCCCCACACTTGATTTTGGGTGTATTTTGGTCTGTTAGAAGAAACTACCTCCCAAAATTTTAAAGAATTAAAAACTTATATATATACAAAAATAAGGATAAACACAATGAAGGGATGGAATATGATTATAAAGATGAAAATTAAAAATGATTCTAAAAAAGGAATTGATAAATAAGAAGTAGGTTAACAAAAAAAGAAGAAAGAATGTGATCAGGCTGGAGACTAGAACAAAGCCTTGTGCTAGATTTAGGGTACATTTTGATTTATTAGAAGAAATTGTATCCCAAAATTTTAAAGGAAAAAAAATCTTATATGTATACAAAAAATAACATTAAATACAGTGAAGGGATAGAATATTGCAATGACAATGAAAATTAGAAAAAGTTTTTCAAAAGTTATTGATAGGATAAAATAGTTAAGAAATATTAAAATAGGAAAGAGGAAAATTTTAAAAAGAATTAGAAAAAAAATAAAATTAAAAAAAGTTAACTTTGAAAGACTAAAGGATTATGAGGGAAAAGCCATGAATTCTAGGTGTTGCTTTCCCCTAGCTCTGTAGTTCCGCAGTTCTCATTGATCGGTGAACTCGGTCTTGGCTGGATGTTCTTGCTGATCTTCTGGGGGAGGGGACTGTTGAAGTGGTTCTCAAATGTCTTTGCCTGAGGTGGAATTGCACTACCCTTATCAGAGGCCAAGCTAAGTAATGTGCTCGGGTTCACTCTCTGGAGCGCTTGTTCCCTGAATGCTTTCTGTACAGCTTTGGAGGACAGGAATGAAAATGGCAGCTTCCCAATCTCTGGCCCTGTAGCAGCCAAGAGCTCAGGACTCTATTCCTCAGTGCACCCTCAGAGAAAAGCAGTCAATCCCTCCCATCTCCCTGGTTTCTGACCACACTCCAAGCTCACCCAGCCTGTGACTGAGTGTTTCTATCTCAGGCACATGGCCCCATTTGGAGTCTCCAAACCCAGCAGATTCCTGCAGCATGTTCTTGCACTGTTCCTCCCAAAGGGGGAATGAAGGGGTCTCCTCAGATCTGCCACTTGTGATGTCCCTGCTCAAAGAGCAGTGGCCCAACAGCTGTGCCTCATATCACAGTTTAAGGTAATCCTGACCTGAGAGCCCACTTTTTGGCTCCATCTCTGCAGCCACTTCCCTGCTCTGATACCTGCAAGCTCTGCCACCCTCAGACACCCCTGGTCTTTTTGTGTCCCCATGGGTCCTGAGACCACACGGTCCCCAAGAGGGCTCCAACCCCTGCTTAATCTCTGGAGCGACATCCCTCCATGGCACAGACTTCTAAAAGTTCTGATTTTGTGTTCCGTTGCTCTCTTACTTGTCAAGAGCTGCACCCTCCCCACCATGGTTTATCTTCACATGTATTGCCTCAGATTCACTTCACCCCAAGCCCTACCTTCTGGAAAGTGGTCGATTTTCTGTTTCTAGAATTGATGCTCTTCTCTTCTATCTCCTGTTGAGTTTGTAGCTGTTCAGAATGGTTTGATAACTATCTAGCTGAATTTCTGGGACCTGATGATAGCTCGGTCTCTTACTCCTCCACCATCTTGCTCCTACTCTTCCTGAAGGCTGATGCTTAACTGACTGAGCCACTCAAGGGCCCTAAGGACTTTAATTTTTTTTTCTTTTTATTTAAGATTGCCACTCTTAAGAATAGGACTAATTTTTATGTGTCTTCAGATACAAGTGTAGTAACAATAATTAGCAAACAGATCAACAATGGTAACAGTAATAAAAATAATATATTGTTGGTGTTATTTATAATATATTACTTCGTAACAGTCATGCTTGTATTTTAAGCATTTTATGATCTTTTCTTTTTGTGAATTATTTTTTTTAATTTGAATATAGGTGACACACAATCTTACATTAGTTTCACATGTACAATGTAGTGATACAATAATTCATATGTTATGCTATGCTCACCAAAAGTGTAGCTACCATCTTTAAGCATGCAAAACTGTTACAATACCAGTGCCTATATTCCCTATGCTGTACCTTTTATTCTCATCACTTATTCATTCCATAACTAGAAGACTTTAATCTCCCATTCCCCTTCATCCATTTTTCCTAACCCTCCACCCCTTCCCTTCTGGCAACCATTATTTGGTCCTCTGTATTTATAGGTCTGATTCTGCTTTTGGGTTCTTTCTTTATTTGTTTTGTTTTCTTTTAGATTATACATATCAGTGAAATAATATAACATTTGTCTTTCTTTATGACATATTTCACTTCACATAATACTCTCTTATTCCATTTGTGTTGTTGCAAATGGCAAGAACTCCTCTTTTTTTAATAGATGAATAATAATACACTATATACCACACACATACACCCACACACCACATATTTATCCATTCATCTACCAATGGATGTTTTGGTTGTTTACATATCTTGATTATTGCAAATAATACTGCAATAAATGCAGGACTGCCTATCTCTTTGAATTAGGGTTTTTGTTTTCCTTGGCTAAATATCCAGTAGTGAAACTATTAGAGCATATGGTATTTCTATTTTTAATTTTTTGAGGAACCTCCATAATGTTTTTAATGGTGGCTGTACCAGTTTGCATTCCCAACAACAGTGCCCAGGGTTTCCTTTTCTCCACATTTTCACCAACACTTGTTATTTCTTGTCTTCTTGATTCTATTCATTCTGATGGGTATAATGTGATATCTTATTGTAGTTTTGATCAGTGAAGTTGAGCATCTTTCCATGTGTCTGTTGGACATCTTTATGTTTTCCTTGGGAAAATGTCCATGATCTTTTCACTCTACATATGTATTATTAATAGTATTTTGAAATTTTGAAGATGTTAAAATGTATAAATACATATTACAAAAGGTAAATTTTCTGCTTACACATTCTTATTGATGATATTGAGCCAGGTTTCATCACAATTGTTACTCATTTCAAGGTTATCAAGGACCATGAATTTCATGTGACTCAGTTTACAGATTCTTAGTGGATGTGACTGAAGACACTTTTCTAATCAATAAACAATGGAAATTTTAATCAACTATACTTACTGATAGCCACAGTTTATATTAACTAAGGGTTAGTTTTCAATGTTGACTTAGCATAAAGTATCCTTAGCATAACTACTAGGAAACTCTCTTTCCATTTGTAGTACTTAAAAACCTTTAATTGTTGCTTCTTAAAGAATTTCCTCACTGGTCAGTGTTTCCATGAATGCCAAGTTAAAAGACTTAAGACAGATGAATTTATTATTTTGTTGTCTGTTTATGTTCTGTGACCTTCAATTTTTTATATTAGAAGTTTTTCACATTTGAACACTAAATGATATTTAAAATACTGTTACAGTTTCATATATTAAATCATAATTATTGGTTTACCCCTTTTGCCTCTTTTTCACTAAACTATGCACTATATTTCATATGTCCCAATGTAATCATCTGTTTTGAATTATGGAGAAAATGGCTAAAGTTTACCTGGATTTGGAACAGTTTCAAGTATTTGAATTGTTGTGCAATATTATACATTATTTTCTTTACAATTTTAGACTCTTTGGATAATAAACGCTTTGTTGAAAATAGACATATTATTTCACTATCCCCAGAAATTATAACTCAGAGTAAATTGGAAGAAGCAAGTACTTTCACAGGATACTTAGGTATAACTTGAAACATATAGATGATAAGTAACTCTTTCATTAAATGCATATCTGGACCAGCTTAACTATCATTGCTTTTATAGAGGAAGGACACTGGGTGATAATGGTAATAAGTTTTTTCCAAAATAGAGATTGACAGATATATATAATAAAGCAACACAATATCAAAATTGTATGTGATAATCATATTTGTACATAAATGATATTCAGTAAATAGAATTCTTTAAACTGTCTCAAGCTCAGTTAACTCTATATAATAAGAGAATGAATAAAATGTCTCTTACACTTAGCCAATATGAAGTTAATGTTAAGTAAAATGTATGTGCAGCACAGTACCTGTTTTAAGTTTTCAGTTATACTTATGTTTCCCTGGGTGTGTTTTTTCCCCTCTTTTAAAATAGAGTGGAATTTGGGACCGAGAGTAGTGCCTTTCTCTAAAGTGCTGTTTTTATGCTTCTCCTTGTATCTGTGACTATCATAGATTTATTTTAACAAAGATGAAAAAGATAAAATACCGTTGATCTGAAAACAGAGATGAGGCCCTAGGAAGGATAGAAGGAAAAATGCCCTAAGTAGTTCTCATCTGAGATGGAAGCAGACCCCATCTGTTGACCAGATTCTAAGGCCTTGTATAGGTTCTGTTTACTGGGGCTGATCCCAGAAACATCAGCCAAAGTGCCTGACTATGAGAACATAGAGAAGGTGGTGAGGGTTTAGAGGGTAGTGTGTGTGTGTGTGTGTGTGTGTGTGTGTGTGTGTGTGTGTGTGTGGCTAGGGTGGGGGGAATGTCTGTTCTTTGAATTCCAGGTCAATGAGAATGTCTGGAAAATGGATTCCATCTGGTTACATGACTACATGAAGAAGGGAAGGCTGTCATTGTGTACAGACTGGCGAATCAGACCTAAACAAAACCCACAGTTAAGGGAAAGTAAACTTAGGAGAGAAATTTCAACTCCATAGTAAATGCCAACTAGTGGGCTGAGCTTCCAACAGGAAGTAAGGGACAGCAAAAAGAGGGAAACTGCCAGAAATGAATTCCAGCTGGAATATTTCAAAGTGACAGATATGTGAGGCCCTTTGCCACAGCTGGTTTACTTTTCTAGTTATCATTAGACAGTTGGACACTCTGGGTGAAACCACTCATTGCATGGACTTCTTGAAGTTTCATTTAAGGGTCTAGACAAGGCTAGGTAATCCATTCAGTTCCAGGCAATATCATCTTGAATATTTTCAAATTAGTTAATTTTATTCTTTTTTGAAACAGTTACTAAATTACTATTTCATACTAAATTATTATTCATAGAATTGCTATTTCTACCTGGTGAACAATATTTATCAAAAACTAAAAAAATGGGAATTTTTTAGTAGATAATTGAATTACATTTGTAGTTTTCTTTAAAATTAGAGCTCAAATTATTTTGTAGGCATTTATTTATACACACTTTATAGCATCTAAACACTATATACTTAAAAACAAAACAAGACCAGTCTTGTCACGGATCAACTCTAACCAAACAGAAACAAAAAACACCCTTAAATTTAGACTTTAAATTCCCCATAAGAAAAATGTTACATAAAATCACAGAAAGTAAGATACATTGTTCATCAATTCCGATGTGAGCATAATGAGAAATAAAGACTTTCAGACTAGGATTGAGAAGACTGAGTTTGAGACAGTGATTTAACACTAAATTAGGTGATTGGTCATGACAAAATTAGCTAACTACCGATAGACTCTGATTCTTCATCTGCAAATTATTATCTCTAGCCTACTTTCTGCCTAAGATTTTATTATAGAACATTGATCTCCATTTTAAAGTACTTTGTTCAAACTGCACTATAGCTGAGTATGTCAGTGTATATATTATTGATAGTCTCAATGATGGTTAATTTCCATGGTAGAGACATAAAACAAATAGCAGATTATCCTACTTCCTCAATAGTAACAGTTTGGCAATATCCTAGACTGGTTATTATATAGTCTTGAACATATTCAAATTGTTTTATTCATCATTAAATCTGATGATGATAGACACTCTTACTTTTTAAATCTGTATTAGGACAAGAAAGGCATAGCGAAGTGTGACCAAAGTCACAGTGTGTCATTTGACAAAGTTCCATTTTGATCTGTGGTGATTTATATGCATTCATGCATGTGGAATGTGTGCATACACTATGTATAAGTTAAATGTTAAGTCATGGGCTGCCGCAAATTGGACTAGCTGGGCCCAAATCTGGAAACCAGATTTACCAAGCAGGGTGTTAACAGATGTGGCTAAAAGTAGGACAACAAATCCCAATTAACATTTTTGTGTAGACCAAGGAACTGTGGTCATACCCAGGAAAAAATCTAAGCTCGGGTCTTAGGTCTCAGAGCAAATCAAAAAGGAAAGGAAAAATTGTATAGATGTAAAGTGAAATTGAAATGTGCACAAAAAGAAAGTTAGTTTGAATTCTCAGGCTGGAAATAGGTTCAGAAGAAACAAACAGAATGATGACTGATCAGAGAGAAGGAATTAGTATCTCTGGGTTTACTGCAGAGGGTCAAATTCTGAAATATTTAATTTTTCCTTCTGTGAAACCTTTGTATTGGCAGGTATGCTTTACTTCCCAGAGTAAAACAAGGTTCTTGGTGTATATAACAGACTATAGCTTAAATTGAATGTACTGTGTTCATGGAGAAACCTTTGAATATCTTCAAAATATGTGTGCATGTATCTGTATATTTATGTGAATACCTTCAATTCATTGTAGGACATGGTGTAAGACAATAGATCACTGAAATTATAAAAATTGCCAGGAAACATTGGATCATTATTTGGTCACACACTAAGGACTTTGTTTTCTTTGTGTATGATACCTGCTCAGATCCCCACATTGATGATACAAACTAGGAAATGTTGCTCTCACTGTCCAAAAGAAGAAACAGAGTTTTGAGAAACACAGGCAAATTTCCCAAGTTCACATAATTCGGAAAGCCATAGACTTAGGACTCAGA
This sequence comes from Lutra lutra, assembly GCF_902655055.1. Lineage (NCBI taxonomy): Eukaryota > Metazoa > Chordata > Mammalia > Carnivora > Mustelidae > Lutra > Lutra lutra. The sequence continues at coordinate 124,742,341 of NC_062279.1, read as the reverse complement.
TTCTAGTCTGACTCTAGAGTCCTTTGTTCCTAATCTCAACACTAATCTCTACATTACACTGGGATAACATTATCTTACTCAAATGTTTCTAAATATTGTATTAAATCATTTAATACAGCTGCTAACAAACTGAATTTAAGTGATTTGAATTTTACTTTACTTTGCTTGTATTCTGGGATAGGGGCAATAGGAAGCAAAATGGAGAAAAACCAAGAAATCAATGAAAGAGCACAAAAGAGGATAGTGTACTATTAATGCCTAAGAGTATGATAAAATATGATGAAGGAAGAGAGTTGCAGAGAAGAGAAAAAATTCTCTTTTCCTCTCTTCCCTCACTACTACTCTCCACTCAGAAACTCTAATTTATTGCTTCTTATGTAATAAAACTCAACATTTGTATAGTTAAATTTTGAAAGGAAACAAAATTCTACATGACAGATGAGACGTTAGGACTTAGATTCAATTCTACCCTGTCTGGCTAAAATTGAGTTGCTTTGTGCATAGAACAGCATTTCCTCCCCCTCTCTTTCTAATTTTAGGGGAAATGTATGATATATGCTGGTCTAGAAGCCAAGCAAAACTATATCTTTATGACATTTTCTTAAAATTATATAACCTATATGCAATTTTCTCTCTATCACTCTTATAACATGACAGTTGGTTTTACTGACAGTAAGTGTTTTCAAATTCATAAAATGGGACTTCAATTTTCAGAGGGAGATTGTAATGAAACTAGGAAAATCAGACAAAAAGTTAGTTTATAAATTTCTACCCTTCATTTACACTCAGAGACATAACTAAAGGCCTTTGGTGAGAAACTTAGGTTTACATTTGAACTATACACATATGTCAATTTCATACTTGGAGCTGCACAATCTGCACATTCTAAGAAACAGAAAGCCTCCACATGTGATGTGGACTAAGCTAGAAAGAGTTAACTAAAGTAATGCCTGATTTGACCTCCCTTGTCCTTCCTTTAATTCATTTAGTTAAATGTGCCAGGTAAGAATGTCTCTAGTTAGCCAAATACTCAAGGTCACCATCATGACTAACAGTCATTGTCTGGTAAGGACACTATTGTTATTTTAAAAGGAATGCTAGTGTTCCTGAGTAAACAGGGAAATATATTATTAAATTGTGTTATTAAAAAGTTATCATACAAATTCCAAAGATGCATAATAAACTCCCAATTTTTTTTTTTCTAATTTACTCTGGGTTCACTGGACTGTAGGTTTATTGAGCATAAGAATCACAGCAGCCACTTCCTCAGTGCCTTCCAGAGACGAGTACGTAATAAATACTTTTGACAATAAAATGTTGTTATAGCTTAAGTTTCTACTTTTTTCCCTCTAATAAAAGTAAGCTTTGAAGTAAGCTTTCATGCATCTGCCATCAGGTCAATTGATAATAAAGTAATTAGATTATTTGTTGCTGTAATGCAAAATTGTTCATGAAAAAATTTAAGGTTTCCTTGTTTTATGAGGCATTAAAAAATGTAGGAACATCACTTTGTTAAATTATGTCTCTGTGAGAGGTTTGCCTTTAAATTTGGTATTTTCCTTTTCCCTTTCCTTTCTGTTGTTGATATAACATCTAATTTTTCTAAATACATTTACAGGGAGCCTACCATCTGCAAAACACCCTGTGAATTCTGAGAATGAAATGGACATAATGTACATACAGCTAAGGGCAGATCTAAAACAGGAGGTGTCAGGCTTGGCAGCAGCTCATAGAGCTTAGGTGGTCTACCTGAGCCCCAACTGCACCACTGAAACATTCTTTTGAGATTAGAACTAAGGGGGCATATATAACTACCCAATTTTAAGCTGGTAAAAATTAATCTTGTTTACAACTTATAAAAAGATTCTATAGATATGAATCTATATTCAAGGTGATATCATAATTAAATATAATAAAAAAAATTCCCTCACCAGGTAAAATGTTCCTATGAAAAATGTCATGTGGGGCACCTGGGTGGCTCAGTGGGTTAAGCCTCTGCCTTTGGCCCAGGTCATGATTTCTGGGTTTTGGGATCGAGCCCTGCATCAGACTCTCTGCTCAGCAGGGAGCTTGCTTCCCCCTCTCTCCCTGACTGTTGCTCTCCTACTTGTGATCTCTCTCTGTCAAATAAATAAATAAAATCTTAAAAAAAATGTCATATGAAGATATGAAAAGGAACTGTTAAAGATGTTTCAGACTTGCTCATTCCCCTTAACTATTTGTTAGCTTTAAAATGTATTTAAGGAGATTTGGAAAAAAGGATTAAGATTAAATGAAACCAAATGTGGACGAGAATAGAACTATGAGAACTTGTACTACCAAAAGACTTTGAATAGCCTTCACAATCCTATTATTTTTAAATGACCCTAGAGATAATGATCTGAACATAAGTGCACCAACACCAATTTTCCTTTCTACTGAAAAGCATAATAAATGATTAAATAAAGACCTTTAAGAAAATACTTCTCTAGAATAAATGAAGGAATGCTCTATCCAGTGATAATATGAATAATTCATGAGAATGAAAAAGAAACCAAGAGAGACAGGGAGAGACAGAGAGAGGATATAATCTGTAGGTCAATAAAACCCAGGTAAGGACCACAGTCAATTACAAATAGTAAAGACTATGGCACAAGTTGGAACAGGTAGGAGTGGTTCTTAGGAGCTCTAATTTCACCCTGAGAAAATACAAGAAGGGCACCCTGGAGCACTCTTCAGATGACAGTTTGGGAGTGGCACTTGGACCAACTAGGTAAGACTCTCTGCCATCCTTCTACCCCTATCTCTGGAAAACTGTCTAAACAGACTCCTAGACTAAAACTGAAAGTTCTAATTCTAATTTGGATGCTAGAGAAGCAAAGCAGTGTCCTAGGTAGCTACTTGGACCAGATACAGGGGGACACTTTGGAACCACTGTTGCAAAGAATGTTTTCTTTTCTTGGTAGGTATCAAAGGGGCAGATAATAAACATGACAGAAAGATGAATGGGATTTATGGACAAAAATGTGTCACAAAACATTTGAGGAAACCATTTCCCTTAAAGAGATGAAGAAAGTCCCCCAAATGGAGCTATTGATACACAAAAAAAAAGCAAGTTACAGTCAATATCTTGTAAAGTATGCAGTCAGAGGTCTTTCTGGGAAAGACTAGGAGACTGGCATTTTGCCTGTTTTCTCTTCAGCTGCAATGATTAAGTATCTAACTCCAAGAACAGTTTTTATTTTTTCTCTTTCATGTCCGTTATGTAACTATCATTTACTTTTCTCTCTTTTAAAGTGAATCTCTGCTAATGCATAAAACATACACATGCAATTAACTGCTAATATGTTTATTTATACCTAAAAAGTGTTTAAGCACAAGGAAAATAAATTTCTTCAGGAATATTCACTTAAAGTCACATTTTGTACTTGTAGTTGTCAATTCTCCTATACCTTTAAGACATTATCTTTGTTAAAATAATACAAAATGAAATGAAATAAATCTGAGTGACTAAGGATTTATATTATTTTATTAAAAGATGACAGAGAATCTCTAATTAAAATTATGATATAGACAGATTCTGCTATTAACATTATTTCAGAGATATTTTATCTGTTAGTTCTTTACCTTTATTATATTCTACTTAATTTTAAATGTTCTTTCTCTTTATGAAATCACTCATTATTAGTGCACTCCACTCAAATCTCTCAAATGGGAGACTTAATATAGTAAGTTATATTTGAATATAAATATCTTAATAGCCAAAGATTGTTTTTAGAGAAAAAAGTTAAATTACAGGGGCGCCTGGGTGGCTCAGTGGGTTAAAGCCTCTGCCTTTGGCTCAGGTCATGATCCCAGGGTCCTGGGATTGAGCCCCACATGGGGCTGTCTGCTCAGCGGGGAGCCTGCTTCCTCCTCTCTCTCTGCCTGCCTTTCTGCCTACTTGTGAGCTCTGTCTGTCAAATAAATAAATAAAATCTTTTTTAAAAAAAGTTAAATTACAGTAAAGAAAAAGAATAAAACTTAAACACTGAAGTTTCAGTTAGCAGAAGATAGGTAAAGACCTCTGAAAGGTATGAAGCCCTCAAAATTTATCATAACTTGACAATATATGATGCTTTGGGTTATTTAAGATTCACTATGAAATCTTGGATTCTTTCTCTTCTGTCTAAAAAAAAAAGTTGAAATTGCAGTCACTAATTTTCAAAACTTGCTATTCCTTTAAAAGTCAATTAAATGTCATTTTAATGAGATGTGATCATAAGAATGTTTCTATACAAAGCCACTATAATGACAGACTGAGCAATTTTTGATGACCTTTTCTAATGAAGTTGGTTGATAAATAGGCAAGATCGATCACCTAGTCAAATCAATCCATACTGATGACTGCGAGAGCTGCAGTGATTTGAAAAAAGAGCTATGGAAACAAGTACACTTACTATCTCAAAGATCCCACTTTATAACTTGTCATTCTCAAGAGGTAAATAACACAGGCTGTTTCTTCCATATTTTTATTAAAGACAGGAGTCCAAGTAGGAAATTAAATTTAGGTTCTTTAAGTGATGAATTGTGTAAACATTTATTACATTTTCATCTGAGTAAGACAGCTAAGCTGACCTATTTTTACAGGGATCATATAAAAGAACATAAGGCAATAATCGCGCACGGATCCAAAGGCTCCATCTGTCTTCATGATCTCTTTTTCCATTGGCTTCATATGGAACTCACTGGTTGCTAGGGTCGGTAGTGCATATTGAAACTTGATTAAAGTTTTAGATGAAATAGCAAGACCTTTTTATTCTTCACAAACTTGATCCATTTAAGACTTCACAAGCTCTTCCACAGATGATTAATGCTGGTCGCTCTGCCTGGATGGCAGTGTGCTTCCACAGCTCCTCTTTCCACTGTAACAGACAGATTTAGAATTAAATGCATTTCCTAGTTATGTGACCTTGGGCAATTAACTCCATTTCACTGAACCAGATTGTTTTCTGGTCTATAAAATGATGGTAGTATTTACCCTCACAGTGTTTTGGGGAGGATAAAAGAGATAATGAATATAAAACACAAACACAGACCTGGCACATAGTAGGAACTCAACAAAGGTTAGTGTCCGGCCTCCTGTCCCTCCACATCATTGCAAAAGCTAATATTGAGTCTAGCTATTAATTTTATTAGGAGCGATTTGTACTTTGATTGATTCATGGAGCACAAACGTTATTATCTTTACCTTAATAGAAAAGTCAAGCCCTGACTTAAAAACATAGACTTATACCTATATTTCATTCAGGACAGACCATTTTTAGCTGGAAACATAACATTTGTGAAGAATTATTTTAGGTAAAAAGAAATTGACATTAAGGAGCTGAAGTGCTATTGATTTATTTATTATTTAATTTATTATCTGCTACTTTATTTCTTTATACAATTTTCATCACTCAGTATCTGGTTGTGTTTACAATATGTTTCCACGAGAGAGGATACAAAAATCATTACATGAATGTATTTATTTCCCTAAACTTTAACTTCTTTTGAAATTTATTGTTACTTTAAATTTCCTCAATTTTATTTCCATTGAACTCTTCTAAGCCAACCCTATTATCTTTTATCTAGGTTATTGAATATACAAGCCTAATTAGTCTAACCCATTCCCATTTCTCCTTTAATCTATTTTCAGTAGTATTTGAGATATATTCCTAAGTGTTACTGGATCATGGCATTTCTTTCTTTAAATGATCAAAGAAATATGCTACTGCATCACCCCTCCACTTCATTTTGTGGTTCTGTTTGCTATATTTTAATTAAAGAAAATAATATCCCAAATACTCAGCTATTTTAAATTCCATTCTTATCCATGCATTTGATCTTTTCTAGAAGTGCCAGTTTCCACATACCCCTGCTTTATATTCTGAGCTAGTAATCTGTCTTGAAGTCAAAGGAAAAAATTAAATAGCTAAGTCCGAACAAGTTCACTTATGTAAATATGACCAGGCTTTCTCTGGCTGATGAACATCATAACTGCACATCATCCTATGGCTTATTTTACTTAGTCTGCAAATTCTGTTCTTTTTCTCTTCCTATAGAATCTCATTAATCCTACAATTGGCAGCTCTAATACTACTGACCCACATAATTTCTCTGATTCCCTTATTTGTAAGAGTTATTCCTGTAGCATGTTCTTGTATCACCAAAGTAACAAGAATTCATTCTGCTTTGCAAGTATCAAGATAATTTCCTTCCTGTTTCTCACTAGAAGATATTCTTTTTAGCATCAGGACAATGCCTTAGATGTCACTTAATTTCTGTAGTGGTTTTCCCTGTGTTATCAATATGTTCAAATAATATGAACATAATATGTCTCTGATGTAAAGAAGATAATAGTAATTTACTCTAATCCAAGGATCTACACCCAAGTAAGTTGTTTTGTCCAGGGCCATTTATATTTTGTAAAAACAAATGAAAGTATAACAGAACATGCACAAATTCAGGGTAGCTAATCTATCACTTAAGTCTCATTATGAATCTAGTCACTTATCTCTGTGGCCATTCTTCTTGTAAAAAAGATATTTTTTGTCTTCACCATAGGATGGTATCTGTAATTTAAAATATATGACAATCAGCTATGCTCCTTTTAAAACTCCTTTTATTCAATTCAGTGTTGGTATGAGTTACAGAATAACAGAACCTCCTCTAAATGGTTGGTTAAACATGATAGTAGTTTATTTCTCATTCTGGGAAATCTGGATGTGAACAGCTCATGGCTGGTTTATAATTCTTGGCAGTCATATGGAACCCAGCCTGCTTCCAGCTTTCCTTCTGCCACTGCTAGTGTTTGGCCCCCAGTCTCATGGACTGAGAATGATTTCTACCATCACCTCCATGTGGAGCCAGCTATATAATTTCTGGGGCACAGTGCAAAATGAAAATATGGGGATCCTTTTTCAAAAAACAGGAAATGATGCAGTGAAAGTTACTAAAATATAAAACTCCTTCTTTTCTCCTTTTTTTCTTTTGCAGTATCTCTCTCAGCTTGTTAGGGTGTGTTTTTTATTTGCTATTAATCCTCTTCTAAATAAAGACAAGTAAAAAATAAATTATTAGCATGGATTTTATCAGTTACCTTTATATTATGCAGTGCTATTTTTAGATGCAAGTATAAAAACATTTAACTCATATATGTAGTCACAAAAAGACAATTCATATTTTATACCTCTTACATCCAGAGTGCTGGAAATATTACACAAAACTAACTCAGATGTTTTTTCCCATTTTTTACATGTGCATAATCTATCAAAACACTGTACCTTTACTGATAACAGAGGGAAGACTGAAAGGAGAAAGAGGTAAATGTTGCCTTACTTTCTCCTTTCCTTCCAAATCATTGTTTTCAGGCTAAGTCTTTGGATAACACAAGGAAATGACACAAGTAAGAAAGGAGAGGAAGGAGTTCTCTGGTTCTTCATGCTACTGTCTTCTTTCTAAATTTGAAGGGAGTTCTTCAAATACAAATATGATCTTTCAGAACTGACAGCATTCTCTACTAGCTCACTCAAACATGTAACATGTTAACTTTGTACTGAATTTGCATCACTGAACTTCTCCACCTAGTCCCCTGAAATTCTCACCCATAGGACATTGAGAATTCTATACATGAGGAAACAATGAATATCTGAAACGTATATTGCATGTACCTCCTCTGCTCAAACACATCCTTCATTGTCCCACAAGAATTCACTTACAGAAAATAAGCTCAAAGATACAATTAAAGATTTAATGAGGGCTACAGCAGGGCAATTAATCAAGTGTGGGGCCCTTCTGAGCATCAGATCCTATGTATCACACTGTTTAAATGGCCATGAAACTGGTCATGTCTCCATATTCCACTTTCAAGGAGGTTGGAGAAAAGAGAGGATAAGGGATGGAGAACCTGCAATAACTTTCACCAACCTTTCCTTTCCTTTCCCCATTTCTTTTCCTTTTCTTTCCTTCTTTTTTCCCTTGTCTTCTTGCCTTTTTTTTTTAGATGCCACCTAACACTTCTTTTCAAATCCAGTGGCCAGAATTAATATGAGGCTACAACTAGCTGTAAGGGAGGCTGAGAAACATGATCTTTATTGCAGGTGATCATGTACTGAGCCAAAGATGATAGGTTTGGAGACAGGGAAGTGTGTTGTAAGATTCTTATGTCAAGCCCCACAATAGAGATGATTTTAGCTTTTTACTAAAAGGTTGTTTTCTTAATACTGTCTAAAAACTAGGAAAAAAGTGAGTGAACATTCATTTTCTAGTTGAAGGCAGCTTGTTAAAAACAAAGAAAAATAACTCTGCATTAAAATTTAATATTTTGGCCCATAATACCCATTTCTTTATGAGAAAATCTTGCCAGATCTGATAATCTTGCAAGTTGAGTTGCAAGATTTTAAATTCTGTTCAAATCCAACATTGTTCCTGGGTTGTTATGTTTTATTAAACAGAGTTTTATACAGCAGATTAATTAATCTCAGACTTTCTCCATTACTACTTAGAAATGTGGATTAAGTTACAAAATCATCCTTTTATTTAACCCTCACAATAACAACATTTCAGGGGAGATGCTATATATCCGTTTTGTATGAAAACAAACAGGACTTCTAGAAAATAAGAAACCACTATTACAGTTTTCCCTCAAATATGATCTATTGCATTTTTATGTCTTTTCTCTCTTATTCAATTTTTACTTCAGATGTCACTTTCTGGAAGAGAGACAAAGATACAAAGAAATAGAATCTGTATAATTTTGTGAAACGTTTAGTACTCTGAAAGAACCGGTATATCTGAGTTCTAGATATATTTATCTCAGGGAATAGCTGTATTACTTTAGAACATTGTTTTAATCTTTGTGGGTAAAAATTTCCCCTTTAAATTAAGGACTTTGTTTAAGACCATCAATTTTCAGTATTGATCTATGGAATTCTTGTTTCAAAAGTCTATAAATTTTATGTACATTTAATTTTTAATATACAGTCAATTATCATTCATGTTAATTCTGTTCTAGAAAGTTGCAAGAATATTGAATTAGTAAATATTTAAATGATTAAATCATAACAAATCATCAACTCATTCTGGTAGATGCTATTTTCTTTCTTTGGCAAAAGAGAAAAGTAGATTCAGTAGTGTTAAGTTACTTGTTTGAGGCCACCCAACTCAGAAGTCGCAGAGTTGAGATTCAAGGCCTGCTAGCTGGTCCTGGAGCAACAGCTCCTTACACTATACTGCACTACCTCCGACTATTTCCTTCCTCTGGTCATTTCTGAATGGAAACTGAAACAAGCACGCAGGGAGTCTCCTTGTTTGACTTCAGGCAGGAATGGCCATGTCAGGTGACTCTTTTTTTTTTTTCCAGCTCTGCACATGTTCAGAAATGACATGAAAGTGCAGTGAGTGTTGATTTGGGGGGTTACAAATAAGTTTTAGCAAGTAGATGAATCTGCAAATATAGAATCTAAAATAATGAGGATCAACTGTATTAACTTTTAAAACAAATGTGAAACAATGTGAATAATCATTGTATTCTATCTCATGTTAATACAATGATAAACACCATCTGCCTTTCAATGCAAACAGGAATATATATTTCAGGTTCTTGGAAATGTGTCATCAATTAGAAAGGTGTTAGTTCTGCATTTATCTTTTTCTCAATCTCTTTCTTTCTCTTTCCTTCTTAATGTCTGACTGTGCATGTCCAGTCATATAAAAATGTACCAGGAATACATTATCTCCAGCACATGCATGCCTTCCTCAATTAAATGTCCAGTGAGACTCAGATTCATCTGTTTGCTGCATGTTCTTGTCATGGCGTGATGGGCAATAGTGGTAAGTTGAGTAGAAGAGGAGGTATGAGTTGACAATGCTTCACAGGAGATCTGACCTAATGCTGATGGGGAGGAAATAGAGCAGGAAATGCTCCATTAAAAGATTTGTAGGAGTTAACTAAGGACAAACAGCAGAGAAAAGAGGGGTCCAAACAATGGGAACAACATGGGAAAGACTCTATGGTGGCGTGAGCCTAATGTGTAGGGAGAGTGAAGAAGCTAGATAATACTGAGTACAGACAGCTGGAGAAATGGGCAATGGTGAGGGCATGCAGAGCCCTCTAGGTCTTTATCAGAGGAGTGATGGAAAGACAATGTGTGTTCTAAGCAGATGGTACTAAATTCAAATATGTTTTTTGAAAAGGTCAATCAGTATGCTTAGTGGATAAGTGATCAAAGTGGGGCACAAGTGATTTTAGAAAGATAAGTTAGAAGCTATTTCAGTAAATCAGAGAAGAGTGATGGTAGATTGGATTAAGGACAGGTAGGATAGATGAAATTAAAAATTGATCTAATGCATATAATTGATTTGTATGTAATTTTATTATTTTACCACTTGAATGAAATGTAAGTATCTTTCAGAGGAGAAAATTTTTGGATGAATACTTATGTATTAGACAAAAAGTCATTTCTATATTTTTATGATTCCAACTTTATTATTTTTGCATATAATTGGCACACAATGTTATCTTGTATTTCAGGTATACAGCTTAGTGATTTGACAAGAATATACATTGCACTATGTTCACCACAAGTGTAAGTATCATTTGTTCTATTGCATTGCTATTACAGTATTATTGACTGTATTCCTAATGTTGTGCCTATTATTCCTGTAATTTATTCATTCTGTAACTAGAAGCCTATAGGCTACATGAAAATAACCAGAGAATTAAAAGTTTAAATGATGGAGGCACTTAGGTGGCTCAGTTGGTTAAGCATCTGCCTTCAGCTCAGGGCATGATCCCAAGGGTCCTGGGATCAAGCTTGGCATCATGTTCACTGCTCAGTGGAGAGCCTGGTTCTCCCTCTTCCTCTGCTGCTCCTCCTGCTCTTGCTATCTCTCTCTCTTTCTCTCTCAAATAAATAAGTAAAATCTTGGGGAAAAAATGGTGATTATTGGGATGCCTGATTCTTGGATTCTTCTCAGGTCTTGATCTCAGAGTCATGAGATTGAGGTCCATGTCATGCTCACACTCAGTGCAGTCTGCTTGGCATTCTCCCTACTCCCTTTCACCCCTCCCCACATGTTTGCATGCTCTTTCTAAAATAAACTAAATGATGATTATTGTCATCAACAGAATATCTTTAATGTCAGGAAGTATTTGGCTATTTGTGGTACTGATACAGGATGAGGGTAGGGGAAGGGAGTCTATGGAAGTAATGGTAGTTACCAAAAACTAAGTTCAATCAGGATCTATTTTTTAAAATTTATAAAATAATATTCTATTTGTGTCATATTTATGTGTTGAATTAAATGTGTCTATATCTTATATACCATTTGGCAGAACTGAAAGTGACAGTCATGTATCAGTAATATACTATAATAAAAAAAGAGTAGGGATTATTATTTTAGCTGCTAACGAGTATACTACATTTCAAAGAATGACCTTAAAATGGTAACAATTTTATAGTCAGATTTCTCTCCAGCTTGTTTAGGATTATTTTACTTAAAGTATCACTAAATCTGCTTGGCATAAGACCACCACGTGATCCTTGACAGTTCTGGTCAGATTATTAATATTTCCTGTGTTTTCTTAGGAGGAGATTTAACAACCTAAAGAAGTCCATAGCGGGCATGGGCTCAGCTTGCTTTGTTCCATACTTCTTGAATAGTGATGGTACATTCCATTCAAGACCCTAAAATAGAACATAACTCTGCCATGGTATCTTAACAAATTGTTACTTACAGGTTGGGTTTTGTTGTTGTTGTTGTTGTTGTTTGTTTGTTTTGTTTTGTTTTAATGCACCATGGAAACATTTTCTTTTTAGAATGGAAATATGGAAAGATTTCTGATTCAATCTGAAGACAAAAGCACACTCCATCTCAGCATATCTAGCAGATGTTCTCTTCATAGGCCGAGAAAAAACATGGCAAGTTACTGTATCCAGCTGGTTCCTAAATCATTCTGAAATTTTCCCTGTCTACTCCCAAAAGATGTAAATTGGCCCATAAAGAGAACAGCAGGCAATATGACTATAAATAAATGCCACAAAAGAACTCACATTGCAGGAAGAAACTAATGGAAAATAGGAAAAAATGACCATTGTTTGAGTGAAGTAGGTAAATTAAGACCTCTCTGTGAATTTACTACTATATACAGAGGGTTTAATATTCAACCAGCCAGGAAGCATTTATCTTTTGTTTCTTTCTTTCTTAATCTTACATTACTTTATTTTCCAATTTTCCAGAACCTTATTTTGACTTTGTCAAAGGTCTGCAACAATAAAGAACAGTGAGTAATTGCTGTGGGCAGAGAATGTGAATTTAAGATGCAGTCCCTGAAGCTTTAGTTTTTAGTACAACATGATCGGAACTTAAAAGTCAATGCTCCCATCATCACACCCAGAAAAAATGTGAACAAACTGAAAATCAACAGCTCTTCTTAGATCAGAGAATTGAGCTCATAGGGTAAAAGTCTGTCTTGGAAACTAAAGAGACAGTCATATACGAGAATCACAGCTTATTGGGGCAAATAGCCCAGCAGCAGAAGACCAAAGCCAAAGTCAGTATCAGCAGCAACACATTACATTATGATTTACAAATTCCTGGAGGCTTACTGTGGACTACATCCAGAGGAGCCTAATTTGGGGGCCTCCACTCTTTCCTGGGCTTTTCTTCTAAGAGTTCTATCTGTTTCTCACTGTGAAGATCTGAGAGAAAAATCCTTTTGCACTTAAAACAGGGAGGGGGGAAAAATAACTTTTTTTATTTTTTAAGATTTTGTTTATTTAACAAAAAAAGAGAGAGATCGCAAGTAGGTAGAGAGGCAGGCACAGAGAGAAGGGGAAGCAGGCTCCCTGCCAAGCAGAAAGCCAGATGTGGGGCTAGATCCTAGGACCTCATGAGATCTGGACTTGAGCCAAAGGCAGAGGCTCAACCCACTGAGCCACCCAGGCACCCTGAAAATTAACTATTTTAAATAAGTCTATAACTCTCTGTCCTCATTATTAAGTCCTGTACTCAAGAGCAACTATTTTACTGGAGCCTAACTAAGGTTAAACGAGTGCCTAATTCCAGGCTGCCCTAGCCTTTGATGTGAAGGAAGGAAAATTTTCAATTCAAGCTCACTAAGATCTAATTTTATTAGAATATAGATTGCTGGGCGCCAGGGTGGCTCAGTGGTTTAAGCCGCTGCCTTCAGCTCAGGTCATGATCTCAGGGTCCTGCGATCGAGTCCCACATCGGGCTCTCTGCTCAGCAGGGAGCCTGCTTCCCTCCGTCTCTCTGCCTGCCTTTCTGTCTACTTGTGATCTCTCTCTGTCAAATAAATAAATAAAATCTTTTAAAAAAAAAAGAATATAGACTGCTTCCTTCACACTTGTTCTTCACATCATTAAGGTTCCTATATAATAACGAATTTACAGGTAAATTACTGTAAACTTCAGGCCCTATTTTAGGAGTCTATAGGAAAAACAAAAGACAACAGGGAGAAAAACAATACTAGAGGAAATTTTAGCCTCTAACCCTATAGCTACAGCAAACATAGCTTAACCCCTAGCTAGATAAACCCAAAACTTCATACTATAGGCATGTTTACCTTTGATCCTTATTCCCAACACATCATTATTTCTGTCTTTCAACAAAAAGATACAAGGCATGTTTAAAAGAAAAAAAAAATCAAATAAACAAAACAAAAGAAAACAAACAAAAAGCAGTCTGAAAGACAACATAACCATCAGATCAAGACTCATCTACAACAATGATGTTAGGATGATCAGATCAGAAATTTAAAATATCTACAATTAATAATGCTAAGAACTCTAAAGGAAAAAGTGGGTGACATGCAAAAACAGATGGGTCATAAAGCAAAGGGATGGAAATTCTAAGAAAAAATAAAAAGGAAACGATCCTGAGTATCAGACTGTGTCTCCCTGCCACAGTCTGTGGCAGTTTGAGAGCAGAGAACCAATTTCAGCAAGCTGGAGTCAGGCAGAACAGGCATTTAGAAAAGTTTCTTCTTCTTTTTGCCTCAGTTTTAGTCGAAAGGGCACAGCTGATGGGTGCCTGGGTGGCTCAGTGGGCTAAGTGCCTGCCTTTGGCTCAGGTCATTACCCCAGTGTCCTTGGATCTAGGACCACATCAGGCTCCCTGCTCACTGGGGAGACTGCTTTTCCCTCTCCCTTTGCCTCCCCCTGCAACTTGTGTTCTCATTCACTCTGCTCTCTCTCTCTCAAATAAACAAATAAATAAATCTTTAAAAAGAAAGAAAAGAAAAGAAATAAAGGGCACATCTGAAACTGTAACCACAGGAAGCATTATGCTTCCAGAAAACTCTCAAGGAAAAGTGTTGCAAATAATGGTAGTAATGGGGGCGCCTGGGTGGCTCAGTGGGTTAAGCCGCTGCCTTCGGCTCAGGTCATGATCCCAGGTCCTGGGTTCGAGCCCCACGTCGGGCTTTCTGCTCAGCAGGGAGCCTGCTTCCTCCTCTCTCTCTGCCTGCCTCTCTGCCTACTTGTGATTTCTCTCTGTCAAATAAATAAAATCTTTAAAAAAAAAATAATGGTAGTAATGTTGAATCAGGCTCTGGAGGAAAGGTTGGAGAGAGTCAACCAGTTAGTGTGAAGGCCGGAGATAAATTTCTTCTCCCAGAATATGTAGGCACCAAAGTCGTTCTAGATGACAAGGGTTATTTCTTATTTAGCGATGGTGATATTCACAGAAAGTATGTAGACTGAAATAAATCATTATTGAAATGGCATCAAGTGAAGCTGCCCATTACAGAAAAGTTGTGAAATCTTTCATCACATAAATAATTTCTATGTCTCTCTCTCTTTTTTAAAGATTTTATTTATTTATTTGACAGAAAGAGAGAGAGAGAGAGATCACAAGTAGGCAGAGAGAGAGGGGAGGAAGCAGGCTCCCTGCTGAGCAGAAAGCCCGACATGGGGTTCTATCCCAGGACCCTGAGATCATGACCTGAGCTGAAGGCAGAGGCTTTAACCCACTGAGTCACCCAGGCGCCCCTCTATGTCTCTCTCTTAGAATAAACTAATGATATCCAAACTAGGAAAAAAAAAAAGGAAATGCTAAGAATCAAAATCATCTTTGATGGCTCATCAGTAGACTGGGCATAGTTAAGAAAGAATCACTGATCTTGCCACAGATATATCAACAGAAACTTCCAAAATGAAAATGTAAAGAAAAGAAAACACAGAACAGAATATCCATAAACTGTGGGCAATTATGAAAACTATAGCTATATACAATGGAAGACCAGAAAAAAAAATATCAGAAAAAGAAAAAAAAAAATAGAAGAAATGCTTGAACTGATAATCCCTGAGAATTTTCAAGAATTAGTAAGAGAAGTTAACTATAGATCCAGGAAGCTCAGAGTACACCAGCCACAATAAATACAAAACCAAACCAAACCAAAACAAAAAACAAAAATGAAACATGCACCCAGGTATATATCATGTTTGAATTGTAGAAAATCAAAGGCAAGAGAAAGTCTTGAAAGAAGCAGTAGAGGATCAGGGAGTAGGGGTGAAGCTTAACTAAAGAAGAACAGGGAAAAGAAATTCTTCAGAATTCAAGAACCATGCAAGCAAACAGAATGGGGTGAAATATTTCAAGTATTATAAATAGAAAGTGTTAATTAAAAAAAAGGTTACCAACCTAGTATTCTGAATCTAGCAAGTTATCCTTCAAAAGGGAAGGCCAAATAAAGACTTTCTCGGACTAACAAAACTAAGTGAACTTGTCACAAGTAAAACTGCCTTGCAAAAAGGGTTGCAAGTTTTTCTGAGAGAAAGAAAACTATAGGTCAGAAATTTAGATTTATATAAATAAAGGAAAGAGTGTTAGAAAAGAAATAAATAAAGGCAAATAAAAATCTATTTTTTTTCTTATTCTTAATGTAATAAATACTAATTCAAGATAATGGTAATAATATATATGATGACTATAGCTTATAGATATGTGAAGTGAATTACAGCAACATTATAAGGGTTGAGATAGAGGAATTGAGATTATATAAGGTTAAAAAGTGCTTGCAGTGTCTGTGAGGTGCATACCCTAGGGTAAACACTTAGCAAACTTCCAGACTCTCTATGAACCCAGCATTACCCTAATCCCTAAACGAGGCAAAGACGCCGCCAAAAAGGAGAATTTCAGACCAATATCCCTGATGAATATGGATGCCAAGATTCTCAACAAGATCATAGCTAATATGATCCAACAGTACAGTAAAAAGATTGTCTACCATGACCAGGTGGGATTTATCCCTGAGATGCAAATGGCTCAACATTCACAAATCAATCAATGTGATAAAACAAATCAATAAGAGAAGAGAGAAGAACCACATAGTCCTCTCAGTTGATGCAGAAAAAGCATTTAACAAGATACAGCATCCATTCTTGATTAAAACCCTTCAAGGTATAGGGATGGGGAGACATTCTTCAACTTCATAAAATCTACTTATGAAAAACCCACAGCGAATATCATTCTCAATGGGGAAAAGCTGACAGCCTTCCCTTTAAGATCAGGAACATGACAAGGGTGCCCACTCTTGCCACTATCGTTCAACATAGTACTAGAAGTCCTAGCAACAGCAATCAGACAACAACAACAAAAATAAATAAATAAAAGGTATTCAGATTGGCAAAGAAGAAGTCAAACTCTCTCTCTTCTCAGATGACATGTAACTTTATGTGGAAAACCCAAAAGACTCCATCCCCAAACTACTAGAACTCATACAGCAATTCAGTAATGTGGCAAGATACAAAATCAATACACAGAAATCAGTTGCTTTCTTACACACTAAAATGAAAATATAGAAAGGGAAATTAGAGAATCAATTCCATTTACTATAGCACCAAGAACCATAAAATACCTGGGACTAAACCTAACCAAAGAGGTAAAGGATCTGTACTCAAGGAACTACAGAACACTCATGAAAGAAATTGAAGAAAACACAAAAAGATGGAAAAGCATTCCATGCTCATGGATCAGAAGAGTAAACTTTGTTAAAATGTCTATATGGCTTAGAGCTATCTATACTTTCAATGCCATCCTGATCAAAATTCCACTGGCATTTTTCAAAGAGCTGAACAAATAATCCTAAAATTTGTATGGAACCAGAAGAGACCCCAAATTGTTAAGGAAATGTTGAAAGAGAAAAAGCAACAATCATGTTGCTTGATTTCAAGCTTTACTACAAAGCTGCGATTACCAAGACAGCATGATACTGACACAAAAACAGACACATGGACCAGTGGAACAGAGTAGAGAGCCCAGATATGAACCCTTAATGCTTTGGTCAAATAATCTTCAACAAAGCAAGAAAAATATCCAGTGGAAAAAAGTCTCTTCCATAAATGGTTCTGGGAAAACTAGACAACTATGTATAGAAGAATGAAACTTGACCATTCTCTCACACCATAAGCAAAGATAAACTCAAATTGGATAAAAGACCTCAATGTGAGGCAAGAATCTATCAAAATCCTAGAGGAGAACATAGGCAGTAATCTCTTCAACATCGGCCACAGCAACTTCTTTTAAGACATGCCTCCAAAGACAAAGGAAACAAAAGTGAAAATGAACTTTTAGGACTTCATCAAAATCAAAAGTTTCTGCACAGCAAAGGAAACAGTCAACAAAACAAAGAGATAACCCACGGAATGGGAGAAGATATTCGCAAATGACACTACAAACAAAGGGATGATACCCAAGATCTATGAAGAACTCCTCAAACTTAACACACACAAAACAGATTATCATGTCAAAAAAGGGACAGAAGACATGAACAGACACTTCTCCAAAGAAGACATACAACTGGCTAATAGACAAGTGAAAAAATGTTCCTCATGATTAGCCATAAGGGAGATTCAAATCAAAACCACATGGAGATACCACCTTACACCAGTCAGAATGGCCAAAATCAATAAGACAGTAAACAACAAGTGTTGGAGAACATGTGGAGAAAGGGAAACCCTCTTGCGCTGGTGGTGGGAATGCAAGTTGGTGCAGCCATTTTGGAAAACAATGTGGAGATTCGTTAAGAAATTAAAAATAGAGCTATCCTATGACCCTGCAATTGCACTACTGGATATTTACCCCAAAGACACAGATGTAGTGAAAAGAAGGGCCATCTGTACCACAGCGTTCATAACAGCAATGGCCACAGTTGACAAATTGTGGAAAGAGCAAATATGCTCTTCAACATATGAGTGGATAAAGAAGACATGGACCATATATACAATGGAATATTATGCAGCCATCGGGAGGTATGAAAACCCAACTTTTGTATCAACATGGACAGGACTGCAGGAGATTATGATGAGAGAAATAAGTCAAGCAGAGAAAGTCAATTATCATATGATTTCACTTACTTGTGGAGCATAAGGAAGAACACAGAGGACATTGGGAGATGGAGAGGAGAAGTGAGTTGGGGGAAATTAGAGGAGGAGACAAATCATGAGGGACTGTGGAGCCTGAGAATCAAACTGAGGATTTTGGAGGGGATAGGGGTGGGTGGTTGGGTGAGCTTGGTGGTGGGTATTAAGGAGGGCATGTATTGTATGGAGCACTGGGTGTGATGCTTAAACAATGAATTTTGGAACACTGAAAAAAAATTAAATAAAATTGAAAATATATATAAAGGCATAATAACATGTTTGGCATATTTATTTTGTTTTGATGTAGTCCCAATAGTTTACTTTGATTTTGTTTTCCTTGGTGAAGAGACATATCTAGAAAAATGTTTCCACAACTAGTGTAAAAGGAGTTACTACTTATGTTTTCTTCTCAGAGTTTTATGAAGTCAGTTCTCACATCCAGGTTTTTTTTTTTTTTTTTTTTTTTTTTTTTTTAGATTTTATTTATTTGACAGAGAGATCACAAGCAGGCAGAGAGGCAGGCAGAGAGAGAGGAGGAAGCAGGCTCCCTGCTGAGCAGAGAGCCCGATGCGGGGCTCGATCCCAGGACTCTGAGATCATGACCTGAGCCGAAGGCAGCGGCTTAACCCACTGAGCCACCCAGGCGCCCCTCACATCCAGGTTTTTAACCCACTTTGAGTTTATTTTATTTTTTTTTTATGATATAAGAAAGTGGTCCAGTTTCATTCTCCTGCATGTGCACAGAGAAGGAGACCATAAACAAAACAACAAGTCAAACTACTGAATGGAGAAAATATTTTAAATGTTATATATGATAAAGTGTTAATATCCAAAATATATAGAGAACCTATATAACTCAAGATCAAAAAAACCCCAAAGGATCTGATTAAAAATGGACAGGGGACCTGAAAGCACATTTTTCCAAAGAGGACATTCAAATAGTCAACAGACACATGAAAAGATCCTTAGCATCACTAATCATCAGGGAAAAAGGAACTCTCCTGCATTGTTGGTGGGAATGCTAATTAGTGCAGCCACTGTGGAAAACAGCATGGAAGTTTCTCAAAAATTAAAAATAGAGTCAACATACTATCCAGTAACTCCACTACTGGGTATTTTTATCCGAAGAAAACAAAAACACTGATTCAAAAATGTATATGTACCCCTATGTTTATTGCAACATTATTTACAATAGCCAAAGTATGGAAACAACCCAAGAATCCCTCCATAGGTGAATGGATAAAAAAGAAGTGGGAAGTATGCATACACACACACACACACACACACACACACACACACACACACATTTATATAAATATATATATAATATGTATGGTGGGGAGATTATATTTATATATATATATGGTGGGGGTATATATTATATATGGCTATATATAATGGAATATTACTCAGCCATAAAAATAAGAAATTGCCATTTGCTTCAATATGGATAGAGCTAGAGTATATTATGTTAATTAAAACAAGTCACATAGAGAAAAACAAATAACATATGATTTCACTCACATGTGGAATTTAGGAAACAAAGCAAATGAACAAATAAAGAAAAAAGAAAAACAGACAGAAAAACAGACTCTTAAATACAGAGAATAAGCTGGTAGTTGCCAATGAGAGGTAGGTGAGGAGATAGGTGAAATAAGTAAAGGGGATTGAGAGACACATATCATGATGGGCATTGGACAATGCACAGAACTGTTGAATCATTACATCGTACATCTGAAACTCATATAGCACTGTATGTTAATTATACTTCAATAATTTTAAAGAAGAATCCTATTTACTAAATTCTTGAGAATTATTTCCTTTCTCTTTCCAGAATTATATATTTCTTCTGATGTCAAATTTTTCCTACTGTTCTTATGGGTAATTAGTTGTGTTTGTTTGTTTATTTGTTTCCAAGTACCTGGTAATCTCTGGGTTCCTGTTCATATTTAAGACCAAGAGAGGAAAAATACAAGGAGATAATGTATAAAGATAGGACTGGTTGAATAGCCTTTGGAATTTCTAAATGAAAGACTTTATTCTGAGGTATTAACATCCTCAAAATCTGCCTTAAATATCCCAAGATAATTTATTCAATCTCTTTATAAAAGAACATGCCAAGATATTTTTTGGATAAGTAGCAAGAAGTTAGAAATTATGGTGAGAAAGATGATTAGGGTAGATTTTTTTTATTTACAGAGCTTTTCAGTTTCACTTCTCTTTCAATGTGCAAATTACAGCCTCACCATTTTTGAGTTATCAGGCCTTAGCAGATAACATCACATTTGACTATTTTCTCCTTTGTCTTCCTTATAGGCAAAAGAGAAATATTTTTCTACCTTTTTTTTTCTGCTGCTGTATTTCACCCATTAACTACCCCTCCATCTGATATAGAAATATATGCAAATATATGCAAGTCTAGAAATATTTGCAAGGAATATATGCAAGAAATATATGCAAGTCTCACATTTATTAATGTCATTTCTCCTATTCTCTATATAATTAGGCTTTTTTATTCTTTACTATTTTTCAATTGTATATAAGAAAGAAGGAGATAAATGGAATATTTTATCATGTTTACCATCTTAAAATGGAGATTGTATTTCATTCAAGAAGAAAAACATTTGTAACTAGACAATGCAACTAAAGTTATCAGTGCAATTTAATCTGAAAAAACATTTTGCTTGAGCAACCTGATTTCTTCCTTCAAACAATTCTACCAAGTCGATCATTCTTTTTGCATGTTTTATATAAGGGAATGGATGGATGAATGAATGAATATAAACGGATGAATAAGTAAAAGGAAGAACTGAAAGTCGTGGTTTCTAATTCTAAATCCTATGCTGTTTAAGTTGGTGATATTTAATGTTTTATTCAAAGCAAATAGGCAAACCAAACAGCTTTCTACTCTACCATCTCACTAAGGCCTAAGAATGGAAAATAATAATGGTTAAATTAAATTAAATTAGATGCAAAGATCAGTATGGGTTTCTTGAAGCTAATTAATTAAAGAAAACTTATGAAGATCTCCATACTAGAAGCTGTTTCAGTGAAAGATTTGCAAAGAAATGCCTGCTTGGTATCAGAGAACAATAGTAATAGAAATCAATAAAATAATTGGAAACACATACACACATTAACTCACTCCAAGTATTTTTTGAAAGATCTTCTAAATATGGATAATCTTTTTTCTTACAACATGGTACTTATGTAATGCATTCTCCAAGATGGAAATTATTAGATAAGGCAACTTCATACTCCTTCCACTTCCCAACGTTTCTCTTCATGGGAATAACAAAAACAGTAAGATAAGTCCTGAGGAGTTGTAAAAATCATGAGTTGATGGATGGCATGAAATTAATTATTTACATTTTATTTAAAAAGGAAATACATAGGGAAGATATAAAATTTTGAGAATTTATGGGGTAAATTGTCATAAGGTACTGGGGATAGATAAAAGGAAAATGAATAGAAACATAAGTGTAGATAATAGTCAATGGTGCTATTTTATCAAGCATTTTAAAGGCATTTCAGAGACATCTGAAGAAAGTAGATAATGGTGAGTGCCAATTTTAGTGAAACAGAAAACAAACAAACTTCGACTTAACATCTGAAGATACATTTTTGATTTCCAGTGTTCCTGTTTGCTATTTGATTCAGAGTAAGTCATAATTTTTCTGAGTTTGACATCCACTTCTATATTATAACAGAAAATATAGTACCTTCCTCTTATCAGTGTGAAATCTAAATGTACCAATTTATAGAAGAATTTTATAAAATATTATGCATGTTCTAAGTTATAGTCTTGCTTGCAGAGTATGTGTGTCAGCTGGCCTGGATTGATTGCATGTTTGACTATTGGCCAAACTATGAAACTATGGAACAAATGATTTGTAGTCTGTCAACATTGTTTAGTAGTAATAGTAAAATTTATGATTAGTATCTGGTTTTTATGGGGCCTAAGGATAGAGGGAGTTCAACAGTTAGGGCTGGTGACATGGACAGAATAGCCAAATATGTTTACATAAGCAGCTCACCACAGAGATCTTCAGCACAAGCAAATGTGAACTTCCTGGTACCAAGGTCTTTTGATGATGGTTCAAGGCCAGATGACAATAAACATCTTTTTTGACCTGGCCCATTTGTGGGAAGACCACCTGTACCTGAGATCTCTGGAGCCTTTTCAATGTATACCTTTCCTTTTTTGTTGATGTTTACACCCTTGACAAAGGAGATCAGGGAGTAAAAACTGTTTGAGTCTTTTGTATCTGCTCAGCAATCTGGTACCTAAATTGATTATTGTATAATTAACACAAACCTGATAGATGCCACACCTTTAAAAATTTTTTTTCTGAGGCACATCTACAGTATAATTTGCAATGCTGTCCTGAGTACACAGAGATAAAACATTAAATAAACAAACAAACAAAAAAACTTATTTCTACCAATCAGCAATATATAAAGAAAAATACAAATAATTAAACAAGAAATGATCTGCAATGATTCCTAAACAATGTTCTGTGATTTATAATCTTACAGTGTTTTATGGAGTGATTAAGGAAGTCGCTAATGCTTGTATATATAAAAGGTCATAATATTAGCTCATTATTCCACAAGTAATTATCGGTCTCCTACAATGTTCAAAGCACTGTTCAACATTCTGAGAAAGAAGAAGATATCCCCTTCATTACTGAGTCCTAAGTCTAGCAAAAGATAGTGGCATTAAACAAATAAATACACAGTCACATTACAATGATTTACATGAAATAAAATTGTTTTCTAAGAGGAATAATGGTGGGCAGTGGTATTAATTTTCTGTGATCACTGTCTAGAATCTGTCTGTGAGGAAACGTTTTAATGGCAATGTGAAGAATGAAGAGAAGTAAGCAAAGACTGGAGGGAGAGCATTCCAGGAAGGAAGGAAAAATGGCATTTGCAAAAAGCATATTCAAAATTTGTGAGCTGAAAAAAAGTTTGGAATACCCTATGAACTGATATAAGCCCTGTATAATATATACCCAATGAGCAAGCAGAAGATTGGCCCAGGGTGTAGGAACTAATATTATTGCAAATGTAAAGAAATGTAAAGAAACTAAAAAATTTTTAGACAGAAGGGTGAGGACATGTTATTTATCATTTTAAAATTTCATTGTTGTTGCCATGAGGAAAATGGGAGGGTAGGTAAAGTTTTTATGAAAAAGAAAGTTTGGAGATCAGTTGGAAGCTCTTTTACATAGTCCAGATGAGGATTTGACTGATGCCATGCAAATGGGAAGAAATGGAAGAATTCAAGGTGTGTTTTGAAGTTTAAGATTAAAAATTTGGAAATGATTTAGATGAGGGAGATGAAAGAGTATGATTGTGACTGGATGTGGAAGGGAGAGATAAAAATTGAGTTAAGCAAAATTTAAGGTTGAGATTCCTATGAAATTTGCAAGTAGAGAGATCAAGTATTTAGTTTGCATACAAATCTAAATATCAAAGAAAAGTATAGAGTGAACAAACATAAGGTCTCTTGGCCAAATATTGTAGTTTGAGAAAAGAGTCCAGGAGATTACAAAGAGGAATTTCACAAATTTTGGGAGACAAGAGAAGAATCTTTTAAGAGAAGGAGACTGCTCAGTTATCTTGAGTGTTGCAATCATCTGTGTTTTAAATGTGGAAACCTCTGAATTATTAAGCTTGAAATTATAGCAAAAAACTTAAATCAGGGACAGATCATACAGTACAAACATATCAACTTACCTACTAAAATAGAGAACAGGAAAGTTGTTCCCACATGAGCATCAATAAAAAGGTGAGAGTAGAGAGTATATTTGATCCCCAAGATATCCATACCACTCTCCTCTCTGCCAAAGGAAAGACTGAAAATAAACTGAGGAAAATTGGCCATTCTCCAGCTCAAAAACCATTCCAAGCTTGTTTTCTAGTTTAGCACTTCTCCCTTTATTTATTTATTTTTTATCTTTAAGTGTAATTTGTTGTACATCACTGTGCAAGTCTATCATGCTGAGCAATACATACTTACACTCTAGGTCATAGTAAGAGCAGCACCATCCTTATTTCCTCTGCTCTGGTACAGGTTGCTGCCTGGTTAACACATTGCCTGCTTTCCCTTCTTCCTATTACTCCCACCTAGAGAACAATATCGGATACCCACAGTGTAATGATACAGGTCAACCAAATGAAGGAGGATAAGGGGTTACCACACAGTGAAACACACAATACTCTCACTTATGTTTCCCACATGTGAAATCTGTCCTTTAAAGACCTGACTTAATGCACATGCTTGTATTGTTTAAGTCATAACATTCTCCACTTTCTATTTTTTTATTTTCTTAGTTTTTGAAACTAGCATAAGGATGTTATAACACACCATATGCACATTATTACCCTCACTGTAGGTGTCTATTGATAGTATGCATTCTTCTATGATTCTAGAACAGAGCAGAAATATTGTGGTTAATATATAATCTCATTGTAACTGAAGAAAATATTGTAAAAAGGTTTTATACTATTCATCTGAAGATTAATGTTTCCTGTGTTTTAAAAGGCATGTTACCCAGCAGCAGATGAATGGTATAAAATGCTTAATTAAAGTCAGTCATAGCCTGCTGGCAAGAAATGACCTTACCTTCAACTCAACACTGGGACCAAAAACATCTATTGTTTTCATTTTAAAGGAATTCAATGAAGAATATTATTTTTTGGCTTAATTCAAAAGCCATTTATTGAGTGCTTATTATATGCAAGTATTTGAGGGGGCTAGGCATTGGGTAGTTTCAAACATGAATATGAGAGTGTTATGTCTAGAAGAAGCTCACAGACTGGTTGTCCAGATAAGCATGTGCTGCAAGCTGTGGGCTATGTCACACCAGGGGAAATGACATGATAGAGACAAGAGTCACATTGAAGATGTGATGGGAAGATTTCAGCAATGCTTTCACTAACATGGTATATTTCAGATGATATGTAAACAGATGATTTTATTCCACATAGAAAACAGGAAATGTTCAGTCAAGCAAGTAAATCTGCTTGGTACATCACGGTGTTGAGTGCATGGCAGATCTTTGATGACTTACCAAACCTCTTCCTCTTGGATATCCTGATCTCATGAATGACAGCACCCTTGAGGAATTTTCTCAAGTCAGAAATTTAGCAAGTCCCCTTGATTCCTCATTTTGAATTACTTCTGCACAAAATCTTCTGTCACCTAATCCCAGCAATATTGCCTTTAAATATCTCTCAAAATTTTCCCTTCCTTTTCCACCTCATTGTCAGCCACTACCTAGCTTCAGACAAATCTAATTCCTCATCCACTCTACTCAAAACAGCCTCTTAATCATGCTCTGTCTTTAATCTATTCCTAGCCACAATTTAACTTCTACATTTGAGTAAGCTTGAACCTTAAATTGCAAATATAACTGTGTCATTATCCTACTCAAAATCCTTTAATGACTTTTTAATGCCTTCAAGGCTCTATTTCAAACTCTTTGATCTGATAGAAAAGGCCCTTTGTGATTTGGCCCCAACTTCTCCACTTCAAGTTTCTTACTCACTACTTTTTACTATTTAGGGACCCATGCTCGTCAATCTTCAAATCAGTCTCTGTCTCTTTTCTTCCTTCAATTTCTATCATCACACACATATACACACACACACACACACACAGACACACATGCCCATGCACCTTTGTATCCAGGGTTCATTTATCCAGAGCACTGTCTCTCTTGCCATTTCACTTAGCCAACTCATGTTTTAAGACTCCCTTGTTCTTCACAGACACCACTTTTCTGGCAGGTGAAAGCTCTCTTTGACCTCTGAAATTTACCTTTAAGTTATATGCTCTTCCTATATGTCTCCATAGCATATTTTTCATACCTTTTCCATAACATTCAACAGAATGTATAATAATTTGTTTGATTTTTATTCAGCAGTTGTTAATTTCAGAGTAATGTCATATTCAATTTTTTTGTTTTAATTTTTTATCTCTAGCACTTCATCCATTATCTGCACATAGTAAATGGGAAGCTTTTTAAGTATTAACAAAAGAACAAGTGAGCAAATAAAGGGATGAAAGCAGTTACCTGTTTTTCTTTGCCCTGAACCCTTCCTTTGGGACCCACATTGTTAGAATTATATATCCCAGTCCTTTATTTTCTAGATTTAGAGAAAAGCATGCAGTCCAATTGTTTCACGTAGGAGATGTCAATAGATCCTCAATGCTCACTTAGAATATTTTAGGTAATAGTCAAGCATCAGCGGTTTCAGATTAAAATTTAGATTATATGATTTAATAAAGGGCAGTGTAGGAGAAATTAACTTGTTGTTGTGGTAGTGACTGGCTATGGCCTATCCAGGATCCTCTCACCATGTCATCCATGTTGGGCTCACTTTTGTTTTATTTAAGTGCCAACCTCGCCCAGGATTTAGACTTAAATTCCTATCAGTCTAAGCCAATTGTGTAGTTCCAGGTTCCATGTCAGTGATTTGTTTAGTGGTCAAGCTAATAGGAGGAAATGTCTCTTGAGGAGTTTCTGAGAAAGATTGTATGCTCTTAATTAGGAAGAAGGAGTCCTTTTACATGAGGTAGAGGGTTTTACCTTCTCATGTTAATGGTAGAATGGTGACAATCACCCTGAGATCAGGTACACCAGCCTGAGGCCAAGGCCACACATTTGGAATGCCACAGTGAATAGATTTAAAAAAAAAAACAAAACACTGCATTTTTTTTTAAAGATTTTATTTATTTATTTGATAGAGAGAGATCACAAGCAGGCAGAGAAGCAGGCAGAGAGAGAGGAGGAAGTAGGCTCCCTGCTGAGCAGAGAGCCCGATGCGGGGCTCGATCCCAGGACCCTGAGATCATGACCTGAGCCAAAGGCAGCAGCTTAACCCACTGAGCCACCCAGGTGCCCCTAAAACACTGCATTTTTTATAATGATATGAAGTTGTTGACGTAGCCGCCCTTGTTCACCCAGTGCTGAGAATTTTTGGTATGTGAGATGATAAATTGTCTTTATTGTTCACTCTGGATGAAGTATGATTTTATGTTACTTGCAGCAATAATTATCCTCATTGTTAAAGATGATATTAAATCATTCAAAGTAATGAAATGCATCTGATTCGGGTTTTTAAATTCTTTCTTTGACTGTCCAAATCACAAATTGAACTCTTTGAATATTTTGATAACCTTCCCTTTTCTCAAAATTCAGTCCAATTACTTGAATATTAAATAAAACAAATAAAAGTTAATAATACAGATGAAATGACAGAGTATGAAGTGTTGAGAACTAAACTTAGTCACCTGATAAATGTGTGATACATTAAGATTTGACAGAAGTTTCATATAAATACTTGAGGAAACATGATCTTAATTCAAGCTTCTCATACAATATTCACTTTGAGCTGTATTGCATAATTTCACCTCACTGAAATATGAGTTTAAGATGAAGTAACATAAAACAATCAAAAATAGTATGACCAAGGAAATATAATTTTCTCAACATTAAAAAATTATTGATTATATAATTTCATTTGTATTTTAAATATGCAATAAATATCACATATATATTTCCATATTATTAATTAATCAGGGAAAAGCAGGAAACAATATTTCTTGTAAAATAATAATTGCTTAAAGTAAATTTGCTTTATAATTCAATCTGTCATATATATAATATTGAATATAAACATTAAATTAATTTTATAGAACTCAAATATATTAATTTAAATAATTGTCAATTGGGGGTATATTATTTTGCAGGAAATAAGAAAACAAATAATCATTTCAACTAAAATAACCACCTTTGAAATACTGATGATTTTTCATTTATACACTTAAGGAGTTCAGGAAAATAAAGTAAAATGTTGATTTGGATGACCAGTAACCAAAAGATGATCCAGGTTTGTCCACCTCCAAAACTTATGTAATTCCAATCTATACTCCACCGCATACTATCAGGTGGGACACCTACTGTTTAGTAAGATCAGTAAGAACTGATTTTATCCCTCTTGATGACACTTTTTGGAGTTCATTTTGGAAGAGATACCCATTTGGCCTGGAGAAAGGCAAACCATGATTAGATGTTAATCAGAAAGATGGTTAGGACATGGAAAATTATCATGAAATATTAAACAGCATTTTAATGATCTTAATAGTCATCATTATTCCATGTATGTAAGAATAAAGATAGCGGGTTTATTTATCCCATATGAAATATTTCACTTTCAGTTCCCTAAGATATTTCCCCATGCAATGATGGTAAACTTTATACCAAGATATCATTAACAACATGATTTACCATAAAGAAATTTTCTACAACAGATTTTCCATAAAACCATAAAATAAACTGCACATGCTGAATTTATAAATTAGGTTATATTAGATTATACTTTTGGTTGTACTTGAATGGTTGGAAAACAGAATGTGATTATACAAACTTCTGTTTCAAGAAGGCAGACTGAGCCCATATATTTATCTCGTCTTATATATAGTAAAGAAGGGATTCTTTCAACATCTCTGAAATTTTTGTGAATTTATAGAAGAGAAAAAGCAAGTGGCATTGGAAATAAACTGTAGTAAACCTGCAACTTCTAGCTTAGATTCTTTAGGTTTTAGAGTGATTATTGGGGTAATTAATAAACTTTCTGCAAAATATTTTTTTCTTCTTCATCTATGAAAATCAGTCCCCCAATAATCAGTGATTCACCATTGATTATTTACTTATTTACCATGATAGTAAATATAGAAGGAAAAGTAAGTTTCAGCAAAATAAAATAAAGAGTTCACTTATGAATATATTGTCATTGATATAAATGTAAAGTATCTTTGAGAAGACATCCAGGCAGAACATATAGTGGATATTTTTTGGGCCTCTCTGTTAATTTTAGACCCTACAGTTTCCTAGTTCCATTTCTTCAGTCCTAAAATAAAATGCATTATATTTAACTTGCTCTGGTTAAAAGCTTAAACCATGCTTTCAAGATTATTGCTTTTAAAATCTGTTCATGGGGACTCTTAGGTGGTGCAGTAAGTTAAGGATCCAACTCTTTATTTTGGTTCAGGCCCTGATCTCAGGGTTGTGTGACTGAGACTCCTCTCAGTCTCTGGGCTAGGCAGAGTATGCTTAAGACTTTCTCTCTCTCTCTCTCTGCCCCTCCATCCCTCTAACCCTATCTGTCTCTCTCTCATAAATAAATAATTCTTTTAAAAAACGAAAATAAAATCTGTGCATGAATCACAATCAACTGGAATTTAATTCTAGAATTTAATCCTGGACCTCTCTCCAGAAATTCTAATTTGTTTAAGTCTGATATATAGTAACCACTCAATAAACATTAATGAAGAGATGGAATGGAATATAGCAGATGAATAGAAGAATAAATGAGTGAATGAAATAACAATCTGTACACATGTATCTGTACTCTTATGGACAGCAGTTTAATATATATATATATATATATATATATATATATATATATATACACACACACTATATATACTGAGTCATTTTTTTTCCACACAGAGTTTAGCTTTTTATTCAATAGAAATGAGAGTTGTTATTGCTTTCTTTGATGCCTGTGTTACAAGTTGAACCAGAGCATCTTCCAACATAACCGAGTGTTGAAATTACCAACACTATTTACATCCAGAGAGAGCATCATTACAACTTGTAACCTGAAGATATCAGCAATCTGATTGACAACATTTTGTGAAGCAAGCTCTAAATCAATTAATCTCTCTTTAGTCACCATAATTGATGAGTTCTCACATAAATTCTCCTTTTTTTCTTCCAAAATTACCTTGTCAACAATAAAGGTAAGAGAAGTATGAAAGAACAAAGCACTTTGAAATGATTTTTATCCCCTATTGGTAGACACTTTCTTTGTGCAGTACTTCTTTTTAGTAGCACATCTGACACTGGACGTCTGACCTCTGCTACTCTAATAGTTGTTAATGGAAACCTCACCTCATGCAAAGATAAAATGGATTTTTGGCAGCTGTGAGAGATTATGAAGAGTAAGACCAATCTTAGCTGGAATAAGAAGAAAAGAAGGCATCTGTACCTTAAACTCCTCAGCTGGTTTTCATTATACATCAAGCCTACATTTATTACAAAGAGGGTAGCCAAGAGACAGACATTGATAGGTCTTTGCACTTAGAATAAGAAGGCCAGTATTTGATAATTCTACTTTTCATCTTGACTTGAGTTCAAATGACTCTTAAATCTGTTTGAATTATACAGCATGAATCTGGGAAACAAACTAAAGAAGACCTCTAATTTTGTCCTTATCTGATTGGTCTGTCCCTTATTTTTATCTTGAGTATAGTGAAATCTTGGTTCTTCCAACTCATTAAAAGAAATAAGTGGTTCTATAAATCCCTAAAGTTTTATAAATAAAACTCATTTAAAATTGGTTTTATGATATGCTTTATATATTTATATTTAATATAGTTTTGTTTGATGTCTTGAGAATTTGCAATATGACCAAACAAAGAAGAGAGTATATGCATAGTCCTGATACAGGAACAGCTTGGTATGAGGCTAATTTCCATAAGTAAAGAACAATTGCATTAGAATGCCTAGGGTCATTTTTTGTTGGGTTTTGTAGTGCTTATATATTTAAATGTTGTAACAGAAATAAAATGCTGGCTTTTAAGCATTTTCTAAAGTATTAATGCATTAATATAACTGTAAGTCTAGAATACATAATATTTTAGAAGAGTAGAAGAAGGAGGACAGAGGGCTTATACCTATGTATGTAAATCAAGGGAATAAAATAATGCAACCTACAGATCTATTCATATCACATATTTGAGTTCAAAGGTAGAATGGTAGCTTCAGAAGTAACATATTTGGAGAAATTTTGAGTTACTTTGAGAGAGCAGTAAGAGAAAGTGAGAACACAGAACATTAGGAAAAGTCTATTTTTGAAGAAAACCAATTCCTTTCAGTTCAATGTAATTTAAATAAACTTTATATATGAAGCTTATATGCCAGGCATTGTATTGTATAAATATTGAGATGGATAATAGGATATGACCCCTAAAATCAGTAAGTTAATAAACTAATGAGAAGCTAGAAGTGTACAAATGATTTCACCTTGATAAGAATCAGAATGGTGAGACTATGGCTAAGCTTTTAGAATTTACGTGTTCTTTTTTTTTTTTTTTAATTATTGGCAGATAATGCATTCATGTGATTCACATAAAAAAGATACAAGTAGGTATTTAGTGAAGAGTCCTCTTCCCATCTCTGTTCCCCTTAATTGCAAAAAAAAGTTTAATAATTTATTTATCTTCTAGAGAATTTAACTTACATATGAAGCCAATATAAATATATATACTGTTTTCCCCATTTTTACAAAAATTATAGCATACCATATACATGTTCTGCATTTTGGTTGTTTTGTTCTACAAAAGATGTTGAAGATATTCCCATACTAAGGATGAATAGCTTCTATTTTTGTTTTGTTTTGTTTTGTTTTCCAGATATGTGTTATTTCACTATATGGATATGTCATAATTCATTTAATCATCATTAAATTATGTTAAAACAACAACAGCAACTGGGGAGGTTAGGTGACTCAGTCAGTTAAGCATCCTACTCTTTATTTCAGCTCAAATCATGACCTCAGGGTTGTGAGACTGAGCCTCAAGTGAGGCTCCATGATCAGCGAGGAATCTGCTTCTTTCCCTCTCTTGCCCCCTCCCCACTCACATATGTGTTCACTCCTTTTCTCTCTCTCAAATATGTTTTTTTTTTCAAATAAAATAAGTCTTAAAAGCAACAATATTCCTGCAATGTATAACTTTTTAAACATTTTATCCTCTTAAATATCTGCTGGTATATTTATATGACGAATTTTTATATGAAATTGCTTAAAGGGTATATATGTATATAGCTATATGATAGTGACTAGGATTGCTCATCAGTACTACTGTTGTTCCTCTGAGTACCAAGTAAGCATGCACTTCTTCATTCCTTGAGTGACATCTAGAGGGACCTGGCATTTCCTGAGTTAATTATGTAACATAAAGGATTAATAATCTTTATTATTTTTGACACTGAACCTATTATGTTTCATGTAGATACATATTTCCAAATTGCCCTTCATAGGGAATATACAAGTATATATTTCTACCAAAACCATAGTCTTTGTTTATTTTTTAAAAGATTTTTATTTATTTGACAGAGAGAGACACAGTGAGAGGGAACACAAGCAGGGAGAGTAGGAGAGAGAGAACCAGGCTCCCCATTGAGCAGGGAGCCCAAGGTGGGGCTCAATCCCAGAACCCTAGAATCATGACCTGAGCTGAAGGCAGACACTTAATGACTGAACCACCCAGATACCCCCAAAACCATAGTCTTTAAAACATTGTTGATCTTTTTCTCAGTCAGATAGGTTTTTAAAAGTTGTATTATGGGGCACCTGAGTGGCTAAGTCGGTTAACTGACTGCCTTTAGCTCAGGTCATGATACCAGGGTCCTGGGATTGAGTGCCATATCTGGCTCCCTGCTTAGTGGGGAGCCTGCTTCTCCCTCTCCTTCTGCTTGCCGTCCAGACTATTTGTGCTTTCTCTCTGTCACATAAATAAATAAAATCTTTTAAAAAATAAATAAAAGTTGTATTATAATAGAGTTTTAATTTGCATTTTCATTAATTAATATGAGTGAAATTAGCTTTTCCTGACTTGTATGTCTTTTTGTATGAATAATCTGTTCATTCTTTTCTATATTCAAATGAATTATTTTCAACACCTATTATGTAGCAGCCCTTATTCTAGGTGCTAGAGAAATGGAAATGAACAAAGTAATAAAACTTCCTTATTTAAATTTACCATTCTAGTGGGTGTAGGAAAATAAGAAAAATATTTTTAAAATGCAAATATTTGAGACAGGGATCACTACCATAGAGAAAATTAAGAAGAGAGATATGTAGCTAATAGGATGAAGTTGGTTTGCAATTATAAAATGTAATCCAGAAGCATAGAATAGAAGGGACTGAGGTGGTTAGTCCCATGGATATTCAGAGAGAACATTCCAGAAAAGAGAAACAGCAAATACAAAACACCTGACGTAGAGTACACTTGGTGCTAAAGGTGCTGAAAAGAATAGTGTGTGTAGGAAAAAAAAAAAAAATGAGTGAAGCAAAGGTATTAGTTGAGGGCACAGAGGGAATAGGCCTAATTATATAAAACCCTATAGATCATTTTAAGGAGTTTGGTTTTTATGCTACTAGAGATGATTGACCTGAAAGGTTCTATGATTTATGCTTAAAAGGATCATTCTGAGTGCTGTGTTCACATTCCATGGATTATTGTTATTTATGGTTTTAAAATTTTATTTCTTATGAAATGTAGCAAGTCTGTGTATATCAGGGAAATAAGCCTTTTTTCACATGAGTGGAATGCATTTTTGTTTTGCTTTGTCATTTGTTTTTATCTTTTTAAAAGTTTCTCACTGTCGTCTTTTACTTTGTGATGCAAGAACTATTTTTTAATGTAGTCAGTTTTATCAAAATTGCCTTTTCTTATTGCTGGATTTTAGTTAAAATTAACTTCTCTAAGTTTTAAAATATCCTCCTTGGTTCATTCCTATTTAGTTACTGTTTCTCCCCTCCCCCAACCTTTTTCTTTAAACATAAAAATCTTTGGGTACGCCTGGATGGCTCAGTGGGTTGAGCCGCTGCCTTCTGCTCAGATCTTGGTCCCGGGGTCCTGGGATCCAGTAAAGTGTGGGGCTCCTTGCTCGACAGGGAGCCTGCCTCTCTCTCTGCCTCTGCCTGCTTCTCTGCCTGCTTCTGTGCTATGTCTTTCTGACAAATAAATACATAAATAAAATCTTAAAAAAAAAACACATAAAAATCTTTGGTCCTCTTGAAATTCATCCTTGTATGAAGTATGGATCTATCTATTTTCTCACAGAATGTTTTTCAGTTGTCTCAATGATTTTTATTCAATTTTATTGAATGGGCAGTATTTTTCTGACTCATTTTTAAAGATTGTTTTTATCAAAGTCTTGTTTGTATAGAGATTATTTCTGAACTTTGTCCTCTGTTCTGTTGGTTTGTCTGCTTAATTATATTCTAATTTAGGGCTGTTTTAATAATGGAGATTTTATAATATGTTCTAGTACGTGGTATATCCAGTCTTTTTTAAGTCTTTATTATCTTCTCTTACTCCTTTGGTCTATTTTCTAAATTTCTAGCTTTCTATTTCTCTTTAGAATTATTTTATCAAGTTCAAGGAAAAACATGTTATTTATTGGGATCATATTAAATTTATAACATAATTTGGGAAGGGATTATTTCCGTTAGTACAATATTGAATATTCTTTTTTCTTAAGATTTTATTCATTCATTTGAGATAGAGAGAGAGTATGAGCACTGGGAGAGACAGAGGGAGAGGGAGAAGCAGTCTCCCCACTGAGGAAGGAGCCAGATGCAAGGCTGGATCTCAGGCCCTGGAGATCATGATCTGAGCACAAGTTGGATGTTTAGCATCTGAACCACCCCAGCATCCCTGATATTGAATATTCTAACCAGGATTATAGTTGCCATTTTTCTAATTCTTTTGTAAATGCCACAGAGTTTTCTAGTTTTCATTATAAATTTTTCTTCTTGTTAAATTTATGCTTTAGATATTATACATTGCATATCATTTATAAATAGGATCTCCCATTTCATTATATCTTCTAATTTGCATCAGTTGTGTACCTAGAATCTATTTATTCAAATTAAATTTATATTAAATTTTTCATTGTTTTTGTTTTGCTGTTTTGTTATGTTATTGTTTATTATGTTTAGATTTTCCACATATAAAGTCACATTATTTGAAAATTGTGGTAGATATCTTTTCCTTTCCAATGTTATGATATTTATTTTTTTATCTTGTTTAGTCTCAGTGACTAGCTTTCAAATATGGTATTAAGTAAATGGGAGTATATCATGCTCTTACACCTGTGTTGAAAATGTATCTACTGGTTCCCATTAGGCATATGACAGTGTTTGGATAGAAATAGATATATTTAATCATGTTAATAAGGTATTTATTTTTTTAAATCCTTTTTTATTCAAGTTTTTATTTAAATTCCAGTTCAGTAACATACAGTATAATATTAGTGGGTAGAATTCTGTGATTCATCACTTATATATAACACCCAGTGCCCTCCTTAATACCCATTACCCCTTTAACTCCTCTCCCTGCCCACCTCCCCTCCAGTAAATCTCAATTTGTTCTCTACAGCTTAGTCTGTTTTATGTTTTGCTACTCTTTTTCCCCCCGCTATGTTCATTTGTTTTATTTCTTAAATTCCAAATATGAGTGAAATCATATGGTATTTGTCTTTCTCTGACTTATTTTGCTTAGCATACTACACTCTATCTAGCTCCATCCATGTCCTGCATCTTGTAAATGGCAAGATTTCATTCTTTTTTATGGCTGAGTAATATTTCTTTTTACACACACACACACACACACACCACCTCTTCTTTATCTGTTTATCAGTTGACAGACATTTGGGCTTCTTCCAAATCTTG
This sequence comes from Lutra lutra, assembly GCF_902655055.1. Lineage (NCBI taxonomy): Eukaryota > Metazoa > Chordata > Mammalia > Carnivora > Mustelidae > Lutra > Lutra lutra. Next base: position 124,706,411 of record NC_062279.1, on the reverse strand, counting down.
GTTATTGTTGATAATGCTGCTATAAACATTGGGATGCCTATATCCCATATCTCACATCTGGCTATCACTTCCTTGAGTTTTTATATTTTTGTCTTATGGACTTCTTATAGGATTTCACATAATTATTTTAATACATTTATTTTTCTCTGTTTTCCATCTATTTAATGGTATTATTGTTCTAGTTAGTGTTCTTCATTTGACAATACATTTTTCTCCTAATTCCTTCTCTGTGTCTTACTGAATGTATTTCTAGGCACTCTGCTGCTTTGTTTTTGATTTCTAGTTAAAGACTATTTTAGTGTCTTAAAATCACTATCTAGAGGCACCTGGGTGGCTCAGTGGGTTAAGCTGCTGCCTTTGGCTCAGTTCATGATCCCAGAGTCCTGGGATCGAGTCACACATCAGGCTTTCTGCTCAGAGGGGAGACTGCTTCTCCCCGCCTGCCTCTCTGCCTACTTGTGATCTCTGTCTGTCAAATAAATAAATAAAATCTTAAAAAAAAACACTATCTAAAAATACTTCTCTTATAAGGGGTGGTCAGGGTAGTATTATAAGATACTTGTTTACCTTAATTTAAAATATTTCTTCTTAGATGCCTCAAAGATACTTCCTTACAAATCCTGTTGTGTGAATGTTTTTTCTTTTGATACTTCTGACTCTTCTGTTTCTCTAAAATTAAGTCAGGGAGTTTCTTGATTCCACCCTTTGACCTCAGTTTTTAATCTATTTTGCTACCTCAGGGTGTGATGCATATATTCAGAAATATATTGAATTTTAATCCTGTCACCTATTCATCTCTAGCTTTCCTCCACTTAACATTTCTTACCAGTTGGTGTTTATATGAACTTACTTGCTTTTACCAGCCTTTACAAATAGTATAGGTATATCTAGAAAATATACCTATAGCAAAACTAGAATTTTTCTGAAAATGGAGTTCAAGTTTTGCCTTTTTAAAAAAAAAGATTTTATTTATTTATTTCACTGAGAGAGACACAGCGAGAGAGGGAACACAAGCAAGGGGAGTAGCAAAGTGAGAAGAAGGCTTCCTGGTGAGCAGGGAGCCTGATGCAGAGCTGGATCCAGGACCCTGGGATCATGACATCAGCTGAAGGCAAGCTTAAAGACTGAGCCATCCAGGGGCCCCTTGCCTTCTTCTATTTAGAGATTTCTATGAAAAGAGAAAATGTCTTAGCTTATACAATCATATTCATACTGGGAGTCTCATTCATATTTACTTATCTAAGGCTTGTACAGAAATGTAGAAAGTTGACATTTGAATTTCTATATTTTTCTTTTCTTGTCTAAGAAAAAAAAGAATCTTTTTAGGAACAAAACTACAGAACTAGTAAAATTTACAGCAGTTAAGAGGCAGCAAATTGAGTTTTCAGTACATAAAGTTTTAGATTGTTTCACAATCAGCTACAAATTATTCTCAAAACATGAGTTTGAGTTACTAAATCTGAATATTTAAGAATAAATTCATAGTAAATATAAAAAATAATAAAGTTGTAATGTGATTTGAATGCTGATGGATAATTTTTATTTAAAAAATCTTATCTAAAAATGTAAAAAAAGGATTAAGGATGCCTAGGTGGCTCAGTCAGTTAAGTATCTGCCTTTGGCTCATGTCATCATCTGGGGGTCCTGGGATCGGGTCCCACATTGGGCTCCTTGCTCAGCAGGAAGACTGCTTCTCCCTCTGCCACTCCCCATGCTTGTGCTCTCTCTCTTGCTCTGGCAGGTAAATAAATAAAATCTATACATTATTTTTAAAACAAAACAAAATAAATTAAATTAAATTAAATTAAAGAATAAAAATATAAAAAAGATTAAATGACACCTGACCAACTAATTTTATCTACTTTATAGCTACATCATCTTCTACTCTGAAGCACTACATCTAGTCATTGGCAATAAAATTTATCAAACAAATGCAAAGTACCAAATAAGCTAACTAGAGGTTATGTACTTATTAATTTATGAATTCACTTATTAGTCATTCATCACAGATATATCCATTCACCAAATAATTTTGTATCACCCATTTTATGTAGCTGATTAAGGTACTTATGGCCCTGCCCTTGAAGAACTTACAGACTACTGGAGAAACAAACACTAAGAAAGTAGCTGAAAATGCTTGAGCTTTATTTGTCTAGGAAAGGATTCACAGGCCTCTGTTTGTTTGCTTGCTTGTTTGTTTGTTTGTTTTCAGGTCAGTAAGTTACATTTAATTTTTTTTTTAATGTGTGGCAGATGTAGTTCTCCTTTTTACCATTTTTTTAAAATTAACATATAATGTATTTGTTTCAGGGGTACAGATCTGTGATTTTTAAGTCTTACACAATTCACAGTGCTCACCATAGCATATACCCTCCCCAGTGTTCATCACCCAGCTTCCCCATCCCTTCCATTCCCCTCCTCTTCAGCAACCCTCAGTTTGTTTCCTGAGATTAAGAATCTCTTATGGTTTGTCTCCCTCTCTGGTTTCATCTTGTTTCATATCTCCCTCACTTCCCCTATGATCTTCTGTCTTGTTTCTCAAATTGCTCTTACCATATGAGATCATATGATAATTGTCTTTCTCTGACTGACATATTTCGCTTAGCATAATAGCCTCTTGTTCCAACCATGTCATTGTAAATAGCAAGATTTTGGTTTTTGTTTGTTTGTTTTTTTTAAATCTGGCTTCACAGTAGCAGAAAGGTTGTCCAACAAGGGGAAGATAAGTGTTTGAAGATAAAGGAAAGTCCTAGAAGATTCTAATTTTGAGGCCCAGGGGATAGTAGGTTTCAGATGCGTAGACACCTATATTCTGCCACAAGGGCACTGAAAACCTGATTGCCCCCAGAATGGGGTATTGCCTCAAAATAGGAAAATAAACTACAGAGGGAAAAAAACAAAACAAAACAAAAAAGCTATGGAGATTCTGACAGAGAGGAAATAAGGAAATAGATGCCAAGGATGCAAAATGTGCTTAAAATAAACTATGTATTTTGGAAAGTAAGCAATTCCAAGGTAACTGCAGTGGGTTGAAGTCCTGATGATTTACTCCAAGATTCTTAATGTTCTTTTTTTTTTTTTTTTTTTTTTTTTTTAAAGAGAGAGAGAAAGGGGCTCTCCACAATGACTCAGAATTTACTTCCAGCCAACCCTGGTAAGTATAAGCTCAGCCAGTCTTGATTTGATGTAGAAAAACCTATTCCTGCAGCTCAAATGTCATGCAAAAAATATTTATTGGTCACCACAGAGTGACATTTAATGGGTCTGTTTCTACTTAGTAATGGATTCTTTTGTAATTGGCTTTCTAAGAAATCTCTTCTCCTTGTAATAAGTTGAGTAAAAATCCCACCCCCCCATTATAATAGGAGCAGAGATCTGATGTAACTAACATATGGCAAAATGCAGAGTTTCAACTGACATTTTACTGATAAGCCAAAATAACAGATTAACAACTTTCAATGAGCAGAATAGAAATCTCAGTTTTGGGGGAGACAAAGCACTGAGCAAGTGGAAAAAGTTGCTGTTAACATGTAATTAGTACCTGGGGCAAGATATACTGCAAAGCATATTGGAGAAAAACTCCTTAAAAATACCATTTAGGAAAACATGCTAATTTAAATTAAAGTTTAAGCAAATGTGGATGGAGAGACATTGAAATTTCTCTCAGTAAAGTGAAACTAGTATCACCTAGAAATTTACCTCCTCTCAGTAATTGAGGAAAATTTGACCTGAGCTCCCATGTCATAGTCTGGATACTTCCAACACTCTTCCTTTCACTATTTGTAACTCCTGCTTTCCTCTTCTGTCTCTGCTCTGGTAGCCATGTGAGATGTTTAGAGATCAACTTCCAAATGAAAGTAAAATGTTAGTCCTGAATACTGTACATTGTATCTCCATGTGTTATTTATTTTATAACTGGAAATTTGTACCTTTTAATTCCTTCCCTTATTTCACTCTTACCCCAACCCCACTCCTCTGGCAACTACCAGATTTTTCTCTGTATTTATTAGTCTTTACCTGTTTTTTGTTTGTTTGTTTGTTTGTTCATTTGTTTTGTTTTTGAGATTCCATATACAAGTGAAATCATATGGTGTTTGTCTTTCTTTGTCTGATGAATTTCACTTAGAATGATACCCTTTAGGTCCATCCATGTTGTTGCAAATTACAAAATCTCATTCTTTTTTATGGATGAGTAATATTCCAGTATATATTTATATATATTATATATATTTCATATATATTATTATATATATATATTTATATATTAGATATTTTAGATATATAGATATAGATATCTAGATTATATTTGGATATGTCTAGATAGATACATTTAGATATATTAGATATATATAATCTCATTTTTATCCATTAATCTATTGTAGGACATTTAAGTTGCTTCCATATCTTGGCTGCAAAATATTGCTGCAAAAATCTTAAAGGTACATATATTTTTTCATATTTATTATTACTCATTATATTTTATTTTGGGTAAATACTCAATAGTGTAATTATATTTCTAACTTTTTGAGGAACCTCCATACTCTTTTCCACAGTGGTTATACCAATGTACATTCCCACCAACAGTGCACAAAGTTTTCCTTTTCTCCACATCTTAACCAATGCTTGTTATTTCTTGTCTTTTTGATACTAGCCATTCTGACTGGTAAGGGCTGATACTTTATTGTTCTTTTGATTTGTATTTTTCTGATGACTAGTGATGTGGAGTATCTTTTCAGATGCCTTTTGGCCATGTGGATGTCTTCTTTGGAATAATGTCTCTTCAAGTCCTTTACCCATGTTTAATTGGGTTTATTTTTCTTGGTATTTAGCTGTATATGTTCTTTATATACTTTGGATATTAACCCTTTATCAGGTATATCATTTGAAAATATCTTCTCCCATAAGTAGGTTGCCTTTTTGTGTTGTTTATGGTTTCCTTTGCTGTACAAAAGATTTTATTCTGGTGTAGTCCCAATAGTTTATTTTTGCTTTTGTTTATCTTGCCTGAGAAAACATATCCATACACATGTTTCAAAGGCCAGTGTCCAAGAGATTACTGCCTGTGTTCTCTTCTAGCAGTTTTCTGGATTCAGGTCTCACATTTGTGTCTTTAATCCATTTTGACTTTATTTTTGTGTATGGTATAAAAAAGTGCTCCAGTTTTATTCTTTTACTTGTAGCTGTCCAGTTTTCCTTACACCATTTACTGAAGAGACTATCTTTACATTGTACATTCTTGCCTCCCTTAGATTTATTTAGATTTACTGACCATATAAGCGTGAGTTTTTTTTTTTTTCTGTATTTCCTATCTTATTCCTTTGGTTTATGTCAACTTTTGTGCCAATACTGTAGTGTTTTGCCTACCATAGCTTTATAGTAAATCTTGAAATCTGGGATTGTAACACTTCCACCTTTGTTATTTTTTTCCAAGATTGCTTTGGCTTTTTGGGATCTTTTGTTGTTCCATACAAATTTTAGGATTATTTGTTCTAGTTCTGAGAAAAATTCTATTATTATTTTGATGTGCATTGTGCTGAATCTATAAATTGTTTTGGGTAGTATGGTCATTTTAACAATATTATTCTTCCAACCCACTAGTGTGAAATATTTTTGTATCATCCTTTATGTCTTTCATTAAGGTCCTGTAGTTTTCAGGGTAGAGTTCTTTTACTTCCTTAGTTAAATTATTTCCAAGATAAGATTTTATGTCTTTTTGTAATATTTTTAGTGATTTCGTTTTTCTCATGTTCTATTTAGTAGCAAAAAAAGAGAGAGAGAGAGAAACAGGTGCCTATGGAAGGTTTTCAAACAAAAATTTGGGTCCATGGTCCCTTCTCAAATGTTTTTTCAATAGTTTTATCTAAGCATGGAGGCGTTATGCTCCTTTGGTAATGCCTTCAGGAAAATATCCAAGTCACTACACTATTCTGTGAGGTTATTTTTTGACTGATGAATTTCTTTAACCCTCAGGCCATATCAACTACTCATGAGTCTGCCTAGCCAAGAGCAATTTTAAGATGCAGCCCAATTTTGGATAAAATATAATACCATATGTATCTGAGACTCAGTGAAATATAACAATAGTCTTTTGCCAATAGCAAAGCCATGTAGAAAACAGTTTAATGCATGGTAACCAGCAGTCAGTGATACTAGATATTCAAACCCATTGTTTGTAACAGCAACCACAAGAGCAAAAAACTGCCCTTTGCTGGCAGTTTGGAAACCCATATGGAACAAAAGGAATGCTCTGGAATGAGCTGAGAGTCTGTGATTTGATTGATGGACATAAACCAAGCAGTTCATGCTTAGCTGGTGTTACAGCTAAGCTTTTGAGTCCTTCTGGGTGCAGCACTTTGGAAAAATACTATAACATGTCATTAAAACACACCTAATTTATATTGCAGTTCCACATTTACATATCACAACAGTGTAACATTTTATTTCTGTCAAATCATACTACTTCTTGAACAATTTGCAATAATATTTTCTACCATACTTCAGATTTTTATTTATTTTATTTTGACTGTGAACAAGAAGAAATCTAGACAAAGCCATAGATATTTATTTTCAATTATATTATTTTACTATTTCACCTATTTTTTTTTCTTTAAGTTCTTTGGTGAAATGTGTTGTCTTGATAAATTATACAATGAGTTGTGAAAGTAAAAATACCAAAAAGTAGAAGTAATCTTTGTAAAGAAACATTTTATAATGCAGCTCTTCTCAGGGGAGGTGAAGGGGCTGGGTATCAGATAAGAAATAAAGGTCTTAGGCACCTGGGTGGCTCAGTGGGTTAAAGCCTCTGCCTTCGGCTCAGATCATGATCTCGGGGTACTGGAATCGAGCCCCACATCACGCTCTCTGCTCAGCAGGGAGCCTGCTTTACCCTTTCTCTCTGCCTGCCTCTCTGCCTACTTGTGATCTCTGTCAAATAAATAAGTAAAATCTTAAAAAAAAAAGAAATAAAGGTCTTTATTTTTTTACTTTTTAATTTTTATATTTTATTAACATATAATGTATTATTTGCTTCATAAAAATAGAATTTAAAAAATTGAATAAAAAGTCACTTGGAAAGCTTTAGAAAATGCCTACTCTGCTTTCCATCCTTTGAAATTAATAATCAGCATGTCATTAACATGTCTAGAAAGAGGGACAAGCATGTCTAGAAAGACGTGCATAAAATCAATTAGGAGATCCAAATTTATAGCTTAACTTTCCCCTCTGATTAGATCCTCTGTTGTATTCTTTTGCTTTGTTGTGCCTAATAGAGGCACCAGAATCATAATTAACATTGTCAGGCAATGTTCATCTGAACTATCCAGAACTAGGCATGAAACTAAATGGGTTTCTTTAACCTGGGATCATTCTGAACATTTTTGGATTCATATTAAACTAGTTTAAGAATAAAAAGAAAATTTATTATAAGACTACTGAGAGTTTTGTAGGATCTGGGGCAACTCTGGGACTTTAGGAAGAGGGAAACTGTGTTGCCAGAATCTCTCCCTCACTCTCTTTCTCTGTGTGTGTGTCTTTCTTTTCTTCTTTTCTTTTCTTTTTTTTTCTTTCTTTTGTTACTCATCTATTTATTATTTAGTTCTGTTTGTCTTTCCCTAGATGAATTCTTTCCTTCTGTACTCATGTCTTGCACAGGTTTTATCACAATATTATATAAGGCGATAGCCTTGTATTCACATCATAGCTCTGTGACTTAAAAAGCAATGGCATTTATTTCACTGGGTTAAATGAGAACAATCTTAGAAACAATACTAGTTGGCCAAGATTATGTTCCATGCCTTCCCTGTGTGAAATCTGGTGGACAGGGATACTAATTGGCCAGATCTGAACCACATACCCTCCTCTGTGATAAAGGGTATGTGACCATCCTGTTGCTGGGGAATGGAGAAAGGAATCATGTCAAGAAGACTAAAGAAGCTATTCATCCTTTTTGATGGCTGAATAGTATTCAATTGTATTGACATGGATGGACCTAGAGGGGATTATGCTAAGTGAAGTAAGTCAAACAGAGGAAGATAATTATCATATGGTTTCAGTTACATGTGGCACATAAGCAATAGCACAGAGAACCATAGCAGAATGGAGGGAAATCTGAAGGGGCAGAAATCAGAGAGGGAGGTGAACCATGAGAGACTATGGACCCTGAGGAAATGAACAGAGGATCTCAAAGGGGAGGGGTTTGGGGGGAGGGGGTAACAGAGTAATGGGTATTGAGGAGAGCATGTGTTGAGGTGTGCACTTGGTGTTATATGTAACTAATGAATCACTGAACACTATATAAAAAACTAATGAGGTACTATACAGTGGTTAACTGAACATAAAAAAAAAGACCAAAGTAGTAGCAAACCTAGGGAATTTAGGAAGATACTTAAAAGACTTATTGAGAATAATGTAGCCCACAATTTAGAATTTTAAAAAGAATCCATTAGAATTAACATAATAGGATAATTCTTGTTATATTTAAGATGCAATTCTGATGACAGGTCCCAGTTTGTTCTTCCCTCTCCTTACTAATCTTATCTGGATTCTTTAGTGTTCTGTCTTAAAACAGTCTGTCATCATGAAAAAAATATGAGTACTGTAGCAATACCTGTATGTCAACAAAGAGGACCATTTTTCTTGCTCGTCCATGGTCTATACCTTCAATAATGGCAACTGAATGCAAACTATGCTTATTTACTCAACTTAAAGCACCTGCCAAATTTAGACTCAGTTTAGCATACCTCCTATTTTGAAAATCTTTTTGCTCTTTTATCATTTATTTCTTGATATTTTGTTTTTTTTTCTCATTACATTAACAGATTCTCTTTCCTTATATCTCCTTACCTGAAACTCCCTTTACCTTTTTAAAAACGTAATTTGTTGTATTATGTATTAATTTTTAGTGTTTTTCTTTTTTTAGTTGGAATCAGTTACAAAGTTGTGTGTATTTTAAGTAGTTTGTCCATAACTCTCTGCAACATGCTGTGTTATTTTAATTGACAATTACACAATATTACCAAATGTTCAGGGATATAAATATCATATTAAAGAAGAAAAGGTTGTTATATACACTTAGATTACAGAGATATTATTTGACAGTATACAAACAAATTAAGTAACATCACCATATATTAAAAAGGTAGAAATGGTAGACATGGCATACAAAGATGAGCAGAGAACATCACGACTTCCACTCTAATGAAAATTGTATTTCATTATTTGAGAATATATCAGTCAAACAAATAAGCATAAAGTTCCAATGGTGATAAAGGTTTTAGAGTTGTGTGAGATACAGTTATTATTTAAAATTAAGGAGTTATTTGTGGCAAGACATTTGGTGACAAGGAATTATATATCAAAAGGTGTCCTTAAATCATGTAACATCTTCAAATATAGTAATTTTGTTTTAAGTCCTGCCATCTATTGGTGTGGTTAGTCAAAAACTGGTCCTTTACTTATTCCTGTTAAATTTATGGACTCCTTAATACATAATAATATACAAGTATGGGATAGTGTGTCAAGGATTATCTTAGCTTTTGAAACTTTCTCTTATTTTCATTTTATTTTTGTTGTTTCTTATTTGTATCCCACTTTTGATTTATAATACCAAATGTTACATATCTTTAAAAGCCACTTTAAATCAAGTTAAGTCCTTTAAAACAAGGCAGGAAATTTTTAAAAAATATAATAAAATGCATAAAAATAGGTAATTATATTATGACAAACTTGTGAAACTCTTCTGCAATTTTCCAGCACATTTCTATATGTAGAACCTTGTAGAGCCTCCAAGTTTTCAGTAGAGCATTGGAATATATCAAGAACACAGTGACCAGGAAAAAAAAAAATCCAAGACACTCCATTGTATGAATGTCTCAGATTCCTTACATATACCTCAACCTGAATTTTGTATGATAAAGGCAATTCCCATATGCTTCCGGCTGGTGTTCCCTGGGTTACTCTTAATGAATATATCTCGTAGACTAACATTTGGAATGGCTCATATGTGATACTGGCAGAGCTTCTCAAGATGCCAGATGTGCCATCTGTGTTAGTTCAGGTTGTGAAAATCCATTTATTTAATTTTGACATGGTTAGTGGTTTGGAGAACTTTCATAGGGCTTTAATTTAATGCCAGTTTTGTCTGAGTCTATGTCTGCCGGTCTCTGAAAGAACATGGTGGCCTTTCTTTGTTTATGGAATTTAACATGTCAAACATCACTACATGGAATGCTTTAAAGGATTAGAGTATGTAGAAAACTTTTAGTTGTATGTTACCTTTTCTTATCTATTGACTTATTTTAAATCTGCATATTTTTAGTAATTAACCAAATTGATTCATGTTTAACTTCTTCACGTTTCAGTATTTCAGCGATAATTAAGTTATTAAAATTCACAATGAAACATTTCTAGGCCCTTTTGATGAATAAGAATATAACCACGAGTGCCTGGGTGGTTCAGTTGGTTAAGCATCTGACTCTTGATTTCCACTCAGGTCTTGATCTCAGGGTTCTGGGATCAAGTTCTACGCTATGGAATCTGCTTGAGTTTCTCTCTCTCCCTCTCCCTATACCCCTCCTCCTGCTCTTTCTCTGTCTCCAAATAAATAGATAAAATCTTAAAAAAAAAAAAAAGAATGTAACCAGACAAAGCAGCATCTGTCTTTCCTCTGACTCTCTCTCTCTCTCTTTTTTTTCTTCCAAAAACAGAAGTTAACCTACCTCTTTAAATAGGCATGGAGAAAATGTCATTGCATGGCTTAAAATTGTTCTTGATTTTTTAAAAAAGATTTTATTTATTTATTTGATAGAGAGAGAGAGAGAGATCACAAGTACACAGAGAGGCAGACAGAGAGAGGCAGAAGCAGGGTCCCTGCCAAGCAAAGAGCCCAACAGAGGGCTCGATCCCAGGACCCCGAGACCACGACCTGAGCCAAAGGTAGAGGCTTTTCCCCACTGAGCCACCCAAGCGTCCCTTGTTCTTGATTTTTTTAGTGATTTTTAAAAATATTTTATTTATTTATTTGACAGATAGAGAGAACACAAGCAGGCAGAGCAGCAGGCAGAAAGAGAGGAGGAAAACAGGCTCTCAGCCCAGCAGCGAGTCTGATGTGGGGCTTGATCCCAGGACCCTGAGATCATGACCTGAGCTGAAGGCAGAGGTTAAACCCACTGAGCCACCCAGGCACCCTATTCTTGATTTTTATGTGGGAAAAAGAAGATGAGCAAAAATATCTTTACCTCATTTTTTTTCTGAAACCCATCAAAAAGAAGAAATAACATTTTTACAGTTCAAGCCACAAAAAAGAGCAGCCAAATATGTGAAAAGTAGACCAAATGAAAGGACAGTTCAGAGAACACATGTATCTCAGTAGATCTTTGGCAGCACAAAGAGTTTCCAAAAAGTATGTTTCATGATCCCAGTGTTTTTTTTTTTTTTTTTTTTTTTTTTTTAACCTGAGCTGAAGGCAGACGCCCAACCCACTGAGCCCTCCAGGCACCCTGAGCACATACTTTTTAAAATCACATTTGGGGGGCGCCTGGGTGGCTCAGTGGGTCAAGCCGCTGCCTTCGGCTCAGGTCACGATCCCAGGTCCTGGGTTCGAGCCCCACATCGGGCCCTCCGCTCAGCGGGGAGCCCGCTTCCTCCTCTCTGCCTGCCTCTCTGCCTACCTGTGATCTCTCTCCGTCAAACAAACAAACAAAATCTTTAAAAAAAAAAAATCACATTTGGTTTTGGCAAAGAGTTGGAGACACAACGTGGGCCATTCACAAATGCTTCCAAACCCTCACGTGGGGCCTCCGCTGTAAGGTCTCTCATCTCCTCTTTGGCTTTTTGGCACTTTCAGGGGTCAGGGAACATGGTGAGGGTTGTTGAATGTGTCATACCGGAGGCCAGAGGTAAAGTAGATCATATACATTATACATATACATAGTTTCCGAAGTTTACTTGGAACCATAACCTAGGAATAAGTATCAGCAACAGAAGTATCCCTAGGTTCAAGCCACTATACAATGTAGTAGGGGAAGATAGACTGACCAACAATGGAAGCAGCAGAATGCCAGTGGGCACAGGTGTGGAGTGTAAGTAGAATGTACAGTTACTAGCTTTTGAGCTGTTAATAACAGGTAGCTAAAAGAGAATACATAATTGTTAAGTTATTTCACAGACACATGCACGTTCATGCACAAAATGGCTTACTGACTTTAATTATGTGTTAAGCTAATTTCCTACTCACTCAAAAGCATGGGGGTTATGGAGAAAAACTCATTGGGATGACTGCATAGAAGAGATGATTAGGACTCCATACATGATTTGAAGGTTCTTCTATTCCCAGTTAACTTCTGTGGCCAGTCTACATATTATTTGGAAAACAAAAACAAAAACAAAACCTTCAAAATTCTCTTATTTTAAAAAACAGTAATCTGAAAGAGACCAATGGAAAGCTGTTTTTGGCTTCATAGTAAAATGGAAATTTTCATTCACTCACCTGGGAAAAAAAGAACCTGGGTAAAATACTGTTTAAATATTTAAATGCATCATTGTGTTGGCAAAAATGGAAAGATATCAGATATAAACCAATAATTATCAGTAGTTACATTAAATATAAATAGAACCAATAATCATTCAAAGACAAAAATTGTCAATTTTAAAACAAGTGATAACAAATTACAAAAACCACAACTGAAAACAGCATTCTGGAATCCTTCACTAAATAATAGGCCAATGAATATTTTAAATATAAGGAAGGTTAAAAATTTTTTTGTGCAGGGACGCCTGTGTGGCTCAGTTGGTTAAGTGTCTGCCTTTGGCTCAGGCCATAATCCGAGAGTCTTGGAATTGAGTCTCACATTGTCTTCCTTATTCAGCAGGGAGACTGCTTCTCCCTCTGCCTGCTGCTCCCCCTGCTTATGCTCTATCTCACACTCTCTCTATCTCTGGCAAATAAAGAGATAAGATTTTAAAAAATGATTTAAATGATTTAAATGCAAACATTAAAAGAGATAAGATTTAAATGCAAACATTAAAGTTTAAAAAACAAAGATAACATATCAGATATAATTGACATAGCTCTACACCCAACTCTAACATAATTCATACCTTCGCAATTACACATGAAACCTGTATCAAAACTGATTATTGCTTCAGGAAACTCTCAACAAATTTCATAGGATTGAAATCATTCAAATCTCTTTTTCTGATTACAGTAGAACTGAGTAAGAAATTAAAAAAAAATAAAGACAAAAGTGTGACTATGATATGCCCAAATATTTGGACATTTTTAAACTTCCAAGTAAATGAGAGAAAAAGAGAATAAAAGAATAAATATGAAAACATTTTAAAGTGAGTGATAACAAAAGTAAAGCATATGCATGTTATGGTACGAAGCTAAAACTGCTTTCAGAGAAACATATAGCCTCACTTGTATATTAGCTTATAATCCATTATATAGAATTAAGGAAAAAAGGAGAATGTTAAACCCAATAAATTTACACAAAAAGAAAGTAAGAAGTGTATACTTCAAAAATATTTATAAATAAAAATGACAAAGAAAAAATTAGCAAAATCATAAACTGTTTACAAAATAAATTGATAGACATCTGGCAAGATTAACAGATCAAGAAAAAATATATCACTACTACGGATGTTAGGAAGGAATTGTTATAGACAATAACATTATTAATTCAAGAAATAATAAAATAGATTAAAATAATGAATCTTTAAAAAACACATAAGAAATAGAAACCTGAGTATTGCTTTATCATTTAAAACCAAATCACTGGCTCTGTTGAGTTCTCTGGGAAGCATATGTTAAAGCATTGTCAGGTTTTTCAGTTTATTGGGAAAGGGGGTCTCTGGGTGGCTCAGTCAGTTAAGCATCTGGCTTCAGTTTGGGTCATGATCTTAGTGTCCTGGGATGGAGTCCACATCAAGTGTCCCATGAGGATCCCTGCTCAGCAGAGAGCTTGCTTCTCCCTCTCCCTCTGCTCCTCCTGCTTGTGCATGCTCTCTCTCTCTCTCTGTCAGATAAATAAATAAAATATTAAAAAAAGATTAATGGGGAATAATAATTGGGAAAATAAAGGAAAGAAAGCATAAATGGTCTCATATTGTTTTACTGGTGAATTCTACCAAATATTTAATGAAAAAAAAATTACAGGAATCTTAAACACTTCCAGAAAATAGAATAGAGAACATTTTCCAACTCATTTTGTGAAGCCAATGAAACCATGATGTTCAAACATGACAAAAACATTACAAAAAAAGAAAATTACAGACCAGTATTTTTTTGTGAAAATATGCAGAAAATTCCTTAAAAAAATTTAATAGAGGGATGCCTGGGTGGCTCAGTTGGTTAAGCAGCTGCCTTCGGCTCAGGTCATGATCCCGGCGTCCTGGGATCGAGTCCCACATCGGGCTCCTTGCTCATCAGAGAGCCTGCTTCTCCCTCTGCCTCTGCCTGCCATTCTGTCTGCCTGTGCTTGCTCTCTCTCCCTCTCTCTCTCTCTGACAAATAAATAGATAAAATCTTTAAAAAAAAATTTAATAGAGATAATCTAGCAATAGAATATAAGTTAATACATCATGGCCAAGGGGGTTTCATTTTGGAATGGTGAGTTTACCATTCAGAATTGACATGTTGAATTTTTCATATTAATTGATTATAAGAGAAAAATTATATAGTTATTTCAATAGATATGCATTTTCTAAAACTCCTATTTAATGTCCATTAATGTTTGAACTTCTCATCAAACTAATGAATGAAAGTTTCTAATTTATAAAAGGCATTTGCAAAATGTCCCTGAATGTTCTATAGAAACAATGAAGTACCTCAACTACTATTCACATCATTACCAAAAAAATAACTTGATTTAGATGACAGACCTAAACATAATAGCTAAAACTATACAGTTTCTAGAAGAAAGTATATGTGGCTATCTGATTGACTTGGTAGGAGATAAAATTTTCTAAGACAGGAAACATTAAGCAATTATCACAAAAATAGTAAAGGAAGCACTTACTTAAAAGATAGTTACCAATGTAGGAAAGACATTAGGGTTTGAAGCTGATGACCAAGAAAGGATTCTTAAGACATCTTTAGTGCAAAAAGGTGGTTTATTAAAGCACAGGGACAGGACCTATGGTCAGAAAGAGCTGCAATGGGGTCATGAGGAGTAGCCCATTATATACTTTTAAGTAGGGAGGGGGTTACAGAAAACATAAGTCTCTAAGGAATTTTGGAATCAAGGTTTTTAGGACCTTGAGTGGACTAGCTATTTTTGGGAAAAGGTCATTTATCACTGTCTAATAAAACCTTAGTTAGGAGACACTTCAGATATATATCAATGGGTCATATTCTTGGGGGATGATTACCAACATGCATCTTGGGGGAGGGGGAGGGTTAGAGATAAAGGAAGTTTCCAAAATAATTTTTGTATATTAAAGTTTACTTACAGAATCCTGAGGTGGGGGTGGGGAGGGAGGGATCAGGCTAGGATTGACTTTTACCCTTATCAAAGTGTCAACATCCAGGTAGTTGAGTCCCTAGAGGAATGTCACTCTGCTTGTTTCAAGGTCTTATCAATGGGCTGCAGGTAGTAAGGAAATTTAATAATTTTTCTCCTGCCTTTGTTTCCCACATCAGGTATTAGAGCAATGGCGGGGTGGGAGACTCACAAAAAAACTTCTGGTCATAAAAAGTAAAAGAGCACTTTGAAAATAAAGGAATACACAAAATACCAGGAAACATTTACAAAACATGTATCTGAGAAAAGACCACTATCCAGGTTATATAAAGAACTCTAACAGCAAAAATACAAACAGCCTAATAAAAAATTAGTGAAGACTTAAATGGATACTTTACAATGGATGTTAGTATACATAGGATAATAACTATATGTGTTGAATTTCATTAATCATCAGAGAAATGTGCTTTAAAAACTTAGTAAAATGTCACTATATATTCCCCAGAATAACTAAAACTAAAAGATCAACAATATTATATATTGTCAAGGATGAGGAGCAATTGGAACTGTCAAACATTTTTCATGGGAGTATAAAATTATACATTTAGTTTATAAAATAATTCTGCATATATTAACATACATGTACCCATTAGTCCAGTAATTCCAATCCTCCTTATTTACCAGAGAGAAAATAAAACATATGTCCATAAAGTGATTTGCACAATATTCATAAAAGCTTTCTTCATAATAACCAAACATAGAACCACATCAGGTGTTCACCACCACCACCAACAACAACAACAAAAATGGGTTAAGTTTGGTAGATTTATACAATGGAATACTACTCATTTATAAAAGTTTTAAAGTATTCAAACGCACAACATCATAGAGTAATCCCAAATCATATGGTGAGTGAACGAAGACAGAGGGTACACACTGTTTATCTTATTTATACAAACTTGTAGGAAGGACAAAACTAATCTCTGGTAAAGAAAATTAGAAGAGTAATTGCCTGTGGAGGAGTGAAAGTGAAGATATTGACAGGCAATGGGTGTGAGGAAATTTTCTGAAATGTTGATATTGGTTTATATTCTGATGGGAATTTGTAATACAGATGTATGCACGTCTCAACACTTACCTAGTAGTCAACTTACACTTGTGCATTTCTATGTACAAATAAATTTTACTTTGAACAATCTGTAAAACATTTAATTCTGTTTTAATGACATGTATGCTGACATGTTGAGGGTTAAAGTTTACTGATCTGCAGCTTACTTTGAAATGCAATACAAATAAGATGAATTGGATGAATAGAGAGATGCAGAGTTGTATAAATTATAAGCAGATATATTAAAATAGGAATTGTACGGTTTACGTGGCACAATATAGGTTGTATGTATTTGTATGTATATGTATTTGGAATTTTTCATAATAAAACATTAAAAAATAAAACTTTAACCTGAGACTGAGAACAAACAAGAATATATACAATTATCAAATTTATTCTTACTGAAGGTTCAAATCAGGATAATAATGGACAGAAAACAAAATAACAGATGTAGTTGTAAAAGAGGAAATATGTCTCCTATTTTTCATAAGCAACATGATTGCATTCCTGGGACAATTTAGTGGGATATACTGATAAAAATTTAAGAGCTGATAAATAAATTTAATGAATTGTTATAATTCAAATTAAACAAAAAAATCAATTATATTTGTATAAATGTAGAAAGTGAAGAAAAGTATATTGTAACAACATATATGTGGGTATGTTTAAATACACAAACATTAAATACCTAAGAAAAGTATATTTATTCTAAGTAAATCTGTGATTCAGATTAATCCCAATCAAAATCACAGCGTGTTTATTGTGAAGATTGGCAAGCTTATTCTAAAATTTATGTGGAAATAGAAAATGCTATGATTTCCTAGGGCAACCTTGAAAAATAACAATGCTAAAAGACTTAAACTACTAGATTTAAAAACTTATTTTAAATCTACAATAATACTCAACTAATGAATCATTGAACATTATATAAAAAACTAATGATGTATTATACCTTGACTAAATGAATTTAAATTAAAAATCTCCAGTAATCAAATCTGTGTGATAACGCACAAGTTTTGAGCATTTGACCAATACTCGAAGACAATATAACTTTCAGAAACAGATCTATAGTCATATGATTTATTACAAAATCATCATTTTAAGGAAACTGGATAAAATACAGTCTTTTCAATAAAAGGTACAAATTCAGGTGCCTGGGTGGCTCAGTGGGTTAAAGCCTCTGCCTTCAGCTCAGGTCATGACTCCAGGGTCCTGGGATCCAGCCCCACATCAGGCTCTCTGCTCAGCAAGGAGCCTGCTTCCTCCTCTCTCTCTGCCTGCCTCTCCACCTACTTGTGATCTCTGTCTGTCAAATAAATAAATAAAATCTTTAAAAAAATAAAAATAAAAATAAATGATACAAGTTCATGTGAGGAAAAAAACTAACCTTGAAGATGATTAGCATGATAAGCAAAATATTAAATACCAAATAGACTGTATTGCTAGATGAGTTGGAAACACAATATATTTCCTAGAAGGAAACAAAATATTGTCATGTTTTTGGGGATTTCTCAGCAATCTTAGGACACTACACACTACAAGCTATAAAAACATGGCTGTCTACATTGATGTAAAGAACTCCTCTTCCCTGAAAGAGGCCTTTTGTGGTGAAATTATGGAGGATGAATAAATCTGGAGATCTACTGTGTAGTATGATGATTATAGTTAATAATACTTTATTGAATTCTGGGGACGCCTGGGTGGCTCAGTTGGTTAAGCATCTGCTTTTGGATCAGGTCATGATCCCTGGGTCCTGGGATCGAGTCCTACATAGGCCTCTCTGCTCAGCAGGGAGTCTGCTTCTCCCTCTGCTCTCCCCTCTGCTCGTACCTATGTCAGGAGAAGATATGTTAATTATATGACTACAGTAATCATTCCACAACATATATGTATACCAAATCATCATACTATACACCTTAAATATATGATTTTTATTTAATAATAAGATAAAGAATTGAAGTTAAAATGCAGACTGAAAGACATAATTGGTCATAGATAGAATCAGCAAAATTCTCTTAACTAAAATTACATAATTAACTCCTGAAATTAAGAGAGAGAGAGAGAGAGAGAAAGAGAAACAGAAGGAAGAGAGAAGATAGAAAATAACAATCTTGGAAACAAAGAAAACTAATATACCTATTTCTCACTGATATATTTGAACACCTAATAGAAATGAATTGTTTTCTATGAAAAGCATAAAATGTCTTACTATAAGAAGATAAAAATTAGGTTCTTGTCTCAGAAAGTTTTGAAAGAGAAATTATTATGTAATAAACTGAAAAAAAATTTGACAGGAATTATGGCTGGTTGGTTCTTTGTATCTTATTGAGTATTTAATGAAGTGCTTTGTATGTAACTAATTTATCCAATGATATTTATTCAGCACTTATTAAAAAGAAGATACTTTAAAAACTAGGAATGAATTAATGAAGAGATTTTATATCATCTCTCCTTTTGTGAAACTTATGCTCTAGTAGATTAACAGGATAATAATTAACTCATCACTTTTAAATCTAATTAATTAATTTAATTAATCATAAATCAAATTAACACATGCATATGAATAAAATTAAATAGTACAGAGAAGACTTAGATGAATACTCTCTCTGTCCCTTTCATCTGTCCTCATTCCCTATAAGAGTCCTTGTGGGATATACTTTTAACTCTTAATATTTTTATTTTGGTGGTGGATGGTAATAAATGCAATATTTCTCCAAATTTTCATGAAGAGAGCAATTAACATTTTTTTTTCTGCTTTCTTAATTCTGTTTCCTCTGAAGTAATATTTTGGCACCTGCTCAACATAATCTTTAAACATTTACTAAATTTCTGTAGCCACTCTTTGGCCTTTACATTTAAAAATAATGCAACATAAAAGTTTACTGTGAACTATTTCTATGGGTCAGGTATCTTGATTGGTAAGTCTTCATTTGAGAGTAAAGAAAAAAGGAAGCTGATATTTCCATATTTATTATTTTAACATCTTAATTTTATTTTTTTTTCAGTTCCAAGATCCATTGTTTATTTACCACACCCAGTGGTCCAAGCAATGCATACCCTTCTTAATACCCACACCAGGCTCACCCAAACCCCCACCCACCTCCCCTCCAAAACCCACAATTTGTTTCTCAGAGTCCGTAGTCTCTTGTGGTTTGTCTCCCCTCCAATTTCCCCCAATGCCCTTCTCCTCTTCATCTCCCAATGTCCTCTGTGTTCTTCCTTATGCTCCACAAGTAAGTGAAACCATATGATAATTGACTCTCTCTGCTTGATTTATTTCACTCAGCAAAATCTCCTCCAGTTCCATGTTGATACAAAAGTTGGATATTCATCTTTTCTGATGGAGGCATAATACTCCATTGTATATATGGACCATATCTTCTTTATCCATTTGTCTGTTGAAGGGCATCTTGGCTCTTTCCACAGTTTGGCAACTGTGCCCATTGCGGCTGTGAACACTGGGGTACAGATGTCCTTCTTTTCACTACATCAGTATCTTTGGGGTAAATACCCAGTAGTGCAATTGCAGGGTCATTGGGTAGCTCGATTTTTAATTTCTTAAGACATCTCCACACTGATTTCCAAAGTGGCTGCACCAACTTGCATTCCCACCAACAGTGTAAGAGGTTTCCCCTTTCTCCACATCATCTCCAGCACTTGTTCCTTCCTGTCCTATTAATTTTGGCCATTCTGACTGGTGTAAGGTGGCATCTCAATGCGGTTTTGATTTGAATCTCCATAACGGCTAATGATGACTAAAATTTTCCTGTGTCTATTAGTCATTTGTATGTCTTCTTTTGGAGAAGTGTCTGCTGTTCATGTCTTCTGTCCCATTTTGGATGTGATTATCTGTTTTTTTGAGTATTGAGTTTGAGAAGTTCTTTATAGATCCTGGATATTAGCACTTTGTAGTGTCATTTGTGAATATCTTCTCCCATTCGGTGGGTTGCCTCTTTGTTTTGTTGACTGTTTCCTTTGTTGTGCAGAAGCTTTTGATCTTGATGAAGTCCTAAAAGTTCATTTTCACTTTAGTTTCCTTTGCCTTTATGTCTTGAAAAAAGTTGCTGTGGCTGATGACAAAGAGGTTACTGCCTATGTTCTCCTCTAGGATTTTGGTAGATTCCTGCCTCACATTGAGGTCTTTCATCCATTTTGAGTTTATCTTTGTTTATGGTGTGAGAGAATGGTCGAGTTTCATTCTTCTCTACATAGCTGTCTAATTTTTGCCAGCACCATTTATTGAACAGACTGTCCTTTTTCCACTGGATATTTTTTCCTGCTTTGTCAAAGATTATTTAACCATAGAGCTGCAGTCCATTTCTGGACTCTCTATTCTGTTCCATTCATCTATGTGTCTGTTTTTGTGCCAATATCATGCTGACTTGGAGATCACAGCTTTGTAGTAAAGCTTTGTTTTTCTTTTTCAACACTTTCTTAGCATTTAAGGTTCTTTTCTGGTTCCAAACAAATTTTAGGATTGTTTGTTACAGCACTTTGAAAAATGCCAGTGGAATTTTGAGCAGGATTGCACTGAATGTATAGATTGTTCTGAGCAGTACAGACATTTTAACAATGTTTATTCTTCTGATCCATGAGCATGGAATGCTTTTCCATCTTTTTGTGTTTTCTTCAATTTTTTTCATGAGTGTTCTGTAGTTCCTCGAGTACAGATCCTTTACCTCTTTGGTTAGGTTTAGTCCCAGGTATCTTATGGTCCTTGGTGCTATAGTAAATAGGATCGATTCTCTAATTTCCCTTTCTATATTTTCATTGTTAGTGTATAAGAAAGCAACTGATTGGGCACCTGGGTGGCTCAGTGGTTAAGCCTCTGCCTTCAGCTCAGGTGATGATCTCAGGGTTCTGGGATCGAGTCCCACATCGGGCTCTCTGCTCTGCAGGGAGCCTGCTTCCTCCTCTCTCTCTCTCTCTGCCTGCCTCTCCTCCCACTTGTGATCTCTCTCTGTCAAATAAATAAAAAAAAAATCTTAAAAAAAAAAGAATATCTTTATAAAAAAAAAAAAAAAGAAAGCAACTGATTTATGTACATTGATTTTGTATCCTGTCACATTACTGAATTGTTGTATGAGTTCTAGTAGTTTGGGGATGGAGTCTTTTGGGTTTTCCACATAAAGTATCATGTCATCAGCAAAGAGAGAGTTTGACTTCTTCTTTGCCAATTTGAATACCTTTTATTTATTTTTGTTGTCTGATTGCTGTTGCTAGGACTTCTAGTACTATGTTGAACAACAGTGGCGAGAGTGGATATCCTTGTGTTCCTGATCTCAAAGGGAAGGCTGTCAGCTTTTCCCCATTGAGAATGATATTCGCTGTGGGTTTTTCATAGATAGATTTTATGAAGTTGAGGAATATTCCCTCTATCCCTATACTTTGAAGGGTTTTAATCAGGAATGGATGATGTATTCAGTCAAATGCATTTTCTACAACAATTGGGAGGACCATGCATTTCTTTCTCTTCTCTTTTTGATTTGTTATATCATATTGATTGATTTACAAATGTTGAATCACCCTTGCATCCCATGGATAAATTCCACCTGGTAATGGTGGACAATCTTTTTATTTTATTTTATTTTATTTTATTTTATTTTATATATTTTTAAAGATTTTATTTATTTATTTGACAGAGAGAGAGATCACAAGTAGGCAGAGAGGCAGGCAGAGAGAGTGGGGAAAGCAGGCTCCCCACTGAGCAGAGAGCCCAATGTGGGGCTCGATCCCAGGACTCTGGGATCATGACCTGAGCTGAAGGCAGAGGCTTTAACCCACTGAGCCACTCAGGTGCCCCTGGACAATCTTTTTAATGTACTGTTGAATCCTATTAGCTATGATCTTGTTGAGAGTCTTGGAATCCATATTTAACAGTGATATTGGTCTGAAATTCCCCTTTTTGATGGGGTCTTTGCCTGGTTACCCAGGGTAGTGCTGGCTTCATAGAAAGGGTCTGGAAGTTTTCCTTCCATTTCTATTTTTTGAAACAGCTTCAAGAAAGTAGGTTTCATTTTTTTCTTTGCATGTTTTGTAGAATTCCCCAGTGAATCCATCAGGTACTGAACTCTTGTTTTTTGGGAGATTTCTGATCACTGCTTCAACCTCATTACCAGATATTGGTCTATTCAGATTGTCAATTTCTTTTTCGTTCAGTCTTGGAAGTTTATAGGTTTTCAGGAATGCATCTATTTCTTGTAGGTTGCTTAACTTACTGTCATATAACTGTTGATAATAATTTCTGATGATTGTTTCTATTTTCTTGGTGTTAGTCATGATCTCTTCCTTTCATTCATAATTTTATTAATTGAGTCCTCTCTCTTTTCTTTTCGATTAGTTTGGCCAGTGGTTTATCAATCCCATTGATTCTTTCAAAGAATCAGCTTCTAGTTCCATTGATGTGTTGTACTGTATGTCTAGCTTCTAATTCATTGATGTCTGCTCTAATCTTAATTATTTCCCTTCTTGTGCATGGGGTTGGCTTAACTTGCTGTTGATTTTCCAGTTCTTCACAGTGTAAAGAGAGTTGGTATATTCAGGATATTTTAGTTTTCTTAAGTGAGGCCTGGGTGGCTATGTATTTCCCCCTTAGGACTGCCTTTGCCATATTCCATATGTTTTGGTCTAATGTGTCCTCATTCTCATGGTTTCCATGAATTGTTTGAGTTCTTCTTTGATTTCCTGGTTGAGCCAAACATTCTTGAGCAGGATGGTCTTTAGCTTCCAACTGTTTGAATTTCTTCCAAACTTCCTCCTGTGGTTGAGTTCCAGTTTCAAAGGATTGTTTTTTGAGAATATGCAGGAAATAATTTCAGTCTTTTGGTATTGGTTGAGCCCTGATTTGTGACCCAGTATGTGTTCTATTCTGGGGAAAGTTCCATGTGCACTCAAGAAGAATGAGTGTTCTGTTGTTTTAGGGTGGAATGTCCTGTATATGCCTATGAGGTCCTTCTGGTTCAATGTGTCATTCAAAATTCCTTCTTTGTTGATTTTCTGCTTAGATAATCTGTCTTTTGCTGAAAGTGACGTGTTAAGATCCCCTATAATTAATGTATTCATATCAATATGACTCTTTATTTTGTTTAACAGTTGGCTTATGTAATTGGTTGATCCTAAAATGTGGATAGACCCTTTAAGAATGATATAGTGTCCTTTTGTATCTCTGTAGTCTTTAGCTCAAAATCTAATTTATTTGATATGAGACTCACTACCCAGCTTTCTTTTGAAGCTCATTGTCATGAAAGATGTTTCTCCATCTCTGCACTTCAAGTCTGGATGTATGTTTAAGTTCCAAGCGTGTCTCTGATAAACAACATATGGATGGGTCCTGTCATTTTATCTAGTCAGTAACCCTGTGCCCTTTTATCAGAGCATTTAGGACATTCAGGTTGAGGTTGATTATTGAAAGATGTTCCTATTGACATCATGTTGCCTGTGAAGTCCTTGTTTCTATAGATTGTCTCTGTAAATTTCTGTTCTATGTCACTCTTGGGTTCTTTCTCCCTTAGTGCTTGCTTTGTGATCACATAATTTTTTTAAACCTTTATGGTGTTAGAAGCTCTTTATCTTTCACTCCATTTTGAATGTCAGCCTTGCTGGATAAAGTATTCTTGGTTGCATGCTCTTCTCATTTAGTGCTCTGAACATGTCTTGCCAGCCATTTCTGGTTTGCTGAGTTTCTGTGGACAGGTCTGATGTTATTCTGATGGTACTTCCTCTGTATGTAAGGAATCTTTTCCCCATAGCTGCCCTTAAGACCTCCTGTCTAAATTTATGATTCATGAATTTCACAAGTGTGAAATGTTAAGTGTCAGATGTCTTTCTAAACTCATTGATCTTGGGGCTGTCTTCTCTGCCTCTAGGACATGAATACTTGTTCCATTCCCCATATTAGGGAAATTTTCATCCAGTATTTGTTCAACTAATTCTTCCAGCCTTCTCTCTTTCTCCACCCCCTCAGGAATCCCAATAGTTCTGACTTTGGAATGTTTCTGGCATCATTTATTTCCCTAATTCTGTTTTCAAGACTTCTAAGCTGTTTGTTTCTGGCCTCCTCCTGATCCTTCTTTTCTATCACTTTGTCTTCTAGATCACTAATTTGGTCTTCTGCCTTGGTTACCATACCTGTTAGAGTATTTAGATTAGATTGGATCTCACTGATAGCATTTTTAACTTCTGCCAGATCAGCTCTCAATTCCACCCTTAGAGATTCTATGTTGCCGCTAATGGTCTTCTCCAACCTAGCCATTGCCTGGATAATTGTTGCTCTGAATTCCATTTCTGACATATTGTTTATGTCCATATCCTATAGTTCTGTGACAGAGGGCACAGTCTCTGAATTTTTCCTCTGTTGGGTGTTCCTCCTCCTAGTCATTTTGTTGAGAGGTGGTTGAGGGGATGTATAGCTGAATATATTAACCATGATCCTGTCAAGGTGCCCCTTGGAAAGTTTGGGAGCAATTGGAAGTCACCACCAAAAAGAGAGATTAAAAGATAAAAGAGAAAAAGGGAGAAAAAAAAAGAAAAAAACCCAGCCAATATGAGCCCCAAAAGTAAGATTTATAAGGTACATAAACAAAAATTAACAAATAAAAAGACTGACAAAAGTAAAATACAAGAAAAATAAATAAAAAAGAAAAACCCAGCCAAAATGAATCTCAATAATAACAGTTATATAGTACAAAAACAAAAAACTAATACACAGAAACACTGACAGAAGAATAAGATAGGAAGGTGGTTATAAACCCTGGATGTAGGTGAGGATGTTTATTTCAGTTCTTCTTGGGTGTATTTGTTATCTTTGTTAAAGGACTCAACTTTCCAGAGATACAGGGAAATTATAACAAGCTTATATATAGGGGAAGTATTGAATAGGGAAAAGGGATTACCTTGAAGCTTATATTTATACATATTTAAAAAAAAGAAAAAGAAAAAGGAACACAGGTATATGTATGCAAAATGTTCAAGTTAAAAAGTTATTATGTGATATATTTTATTAAACATCTAGTTGTAGTGGTAAGTAGGTTAAAAAAATAAAAGAAGAAGAATCATGAGAACAAATTAAAAAAAAAGAAAAAAAGTTGTATCTATGAAACTTACAGGCTTTGGGGCAATACCAGGAGCTTAATATATTGTTTTCCCCTGATGTTGGGGTTTTACAGTTTTATTCAGACACTGTGGTTATTGTCCTCTTGTTCTTTTGGCTTTTCTTCGGGGGGGGAGAGGGGCCTGCCATATTGGTTTTCAATCGATCTTTCCTAGACTGAATTGCCCTGCCGCCTACCAAGAGACTGGGCTCTGTGGAAACTGGTTTTTCAGGCTTTTGTTCTCTGGAAGTTTTTGTTCTTTGGCGGCTTTTTGTAGCATTTTGAAGGGTAAGAGCAAAGTAAAACTGCACCCAGACCTCCAACTCAGAAAGAAGCCTCAGTCTGCTCCCCTCTGGATGGTCCAAAACACACAGACTCCCCCTCTCCAAATATCACTGAATACTGCAGCCTCCCACAGGTAGTGCGCACTCCTAGCTACCATCTCAGTGGTCACCCAAGGTCACAGATTGTCTCTGCACCCCTGTGCCCCTAAAACCACAAACGATTTTGCTCCCTGTGGCTGCAATTGCCATACTGATGTCTAGAGACCACATCAATGCCAAGTGTGTTCAGACCTGGACCCTGTGCACTACATGGAAGGTGGTGGCACAGGTCACAGAATGCTGTGGGTCCAGAGAGCTCTGGCAGGATCCTGTGCCTGGCTCTCTCAGATAGGAGCAGGGGTACACACAGACCAGTGGTGGTGCAAGCAGTGGAAATCTGAGGGCTCAGGTACCACTGGCTGGGTCATCCCCCTGGGCTCTCAGGCATGGGTGGTTGCCAGCTGGGACTTCACTGGGACTGTGGGCTTAGCTCTGTGCCTGTGGCTGCCCGATTCCACCAATTACCCCTTAAGATCCTTTATTCTTTTTGACTGCTTTTAACCAGACTTAAACTTAATGCTGGTCCCTACCTACAGGGCACTTTCATATTGTGGTATTACTTTCCAATGGGTCACTTCTGGTGGCTCCCTCCATTTTCTGTTTAATCCTCTGATATCAGTCCGAGTGCTCCCAATCTGCTTTACCTTTTCACTGATGATCTCCTGCCCCTGTAGAGATCCAGAGGTGTATAATCTTACATCTCAGGCTGATTTCATGGCTGTTCATAGTGTTCTGGTAAATATTTAGCTCACTTTAGGGGACCAGTTGAAACAGAGTCTTACCTCTCCGCCTGATATTTGGATATTTAACTCAAAGCAGTAAGCATAGATAGTTTGGTCTTGCAGATCAGGTCCACATTAGAAGCCCTAGTTCTCCTGGAAAATCTGTGATTTTTTTTTTTTTTTAAGGGAGTGGTTTTGGGGAGTTGATACTTGTTGCTAGTTAAGACTAATGGTTAAGTTTGAGTAGGAAATGAGCAGTGTAAACTGTTCCATTTATAAACCTTGAATTAAACCTGGTTCATTAAGACCCATTAGTATTCTACACATAGTACTATACCAATAGTACTCCTACCATCCGGCACATTTCTTTTTTTTTTTTTTTTAATTTGAAAACTGAAGCTATTTTATTATTTAAAGACATTTAGTGAAAATTTCATTTCTGTAGTAATTTCTTTTTTTTAATTTTTAATTTTATTTTTTATAAACATATAATATATTTTTATCCCCAGGGGTACAGGACTGTAAATCGCCAGGGTTTACACACTTCACAGCACTCACCATAGCACATACCCTGCCCAATGTCCATAACCCCACCCCCAACCCCTCCCCCCATCAACCTTCAGTTTGTTTTGTGAGATTAAGAGTCACTTATGTTTTGTCTCCCTCCCAATCCCATCTTGTTTCGTTTACTCTTCTCCTACCCCCTTAACCCCCCATGTTGCATCTCCTCTCCCTCATATCAGGGAGATCATATGATAGTTGTCTTTCTCCTATTGACTTATTTCGCTAAGCATGATACCCTTTAGTTCCATCCACGTCGTCGCAAATGGCAAGATTTCATTTCTTTTGATGGCTGCATAGTATTCCATTGTGTATATATACCACCTCTTCTTTATCCATTCATCTGTTGATGGACATCTAGGTTCTTTTCATAGTTTGGCTATTGTAGACATTGCTGCTATAAACATTCGGGTGCACGTGCCCCTTCGGATCACGACGTTTGTACCTTTAGGGTAAATACCCAGCAGTGCAATTGCTGGGTCATAGGGTAGTTCTATTTTCAACATTCTGAGGAACCTCCATGCTGTTTTCCAGAGTGGTTGCACCAGCTTGCATTCCCACCAACAGTGTAGGAGGGTCCCCCTTTCTCCGCATCCTTGCCAGCATCTGTCATTTCCTGACTTGTTAATTTTAGCCATTCTGACTGGTGTGAGGTGATATCTCATGGTGGTTTTGATTTGTATTTCCCTGATGCTGAGTGATGTGGAGCACTTTTTCATGTGTCTGTTGGCCATCTGGATGTCTTCTTTGCAGAAATGTCTGTTCATGTCCTCTGCCCATTTCTTGATTGGATTATTTGTTCTTTGGGTGTTGAGTTTGCTAAGTTCTTTATAGATTTTGGACACTAGCCCTTTATCTGATATGTCATTTGCAAATATCTTCTCCCATTCTGTCAGTTTTCTTTTGGTTTTGTCAACTGTTTCCTTTGCTGTACAAAAGCTTTTGATCTTGATAAAATCCCAATAGTTCATTTTTGCCCTTGCTTCCCTTGCCTTTGGCGATGCTCCTAGGAAGATGTTGCTGCAGCTGAGGTCGAAGAGGTTGCTGCCTGTGTTCTCCTCAAGGATTTTGACAGATTCCTTTCTCACATTGAGCTCCTTCATCCATTTTGAGTCTATTTTCATGTGTGGTGTAAGGAAATGATCCAATTTCATTTTTCTGCATGTGGCTGTCTAATTTTCCCAACACCATTTATTGAAGAGGCTGTCTTTTTTCCATTGGACATTCTTTCCTGCTTTGTCGAAGATGAGTTGACCATAGAGTTGAGGGTCTATTTCTGGGCTCTCTATTCTGTTCCATTGATCTATGTGTCTGTTTTTGTGCCAGTACCATGCTGTCTTGATGATGAGAGCTTTGTAGTAGAGCTTGAAGTCCGGAATTGTGATGCCACCGACTTTGGCTTTCTTTTTCAATATTCCTTTGGCTATTTGAGGTCTTTTCTGGTTCCATATAAATTTTAGGATTATTTGTTCCATTTCTTTGAAAAAAAATGGATGGTACTTTGATAGGAATTGCATTAAATGTGTAGATTGCTTTAGGTAGCATAGACATTTTCACTATATTTATTCTTCCAATCCAGGAGCATGGAACATTTTTCCATTTCTTTGTGTCTTCCTCAATTTCTTTCATGAGTACTTTATAGTTTTCTGTGTATAGATTCTAGCCTCTTTGGTTAGGTTTATTCCTAGGTATCTTATAGTTTTGGGTGCAATTGTAAATGGGATTGACTCCTTAATTTCTCTTTCTTCTGTCTTATTGTTGGTGTAGAGAAATGCAACTGATTTTGGTGCATTGATTTTAATTAGCAATAATCGTGCCTCGGATAAACCACATTGGCTACGATACTGCCACTGCACAAAGCTCTGTGCATTGATTTTATATCCTGACACTTCACTGAATTCCTGTACAAGTTCTAGCAGTTTTGGAGTGGAGTCTTTTGGGTTTTCCACATAGAGTATCATATCATCTGCGAAGAGTGATAGTTTGACTTCTTCTTTGCTGATTTGGATGCCTTTAATTTCCTTTTGTTGTCTGATTGCTGAGGCTAGGACTTCTAGTACTATGTTGAATAGCAGTGGTGATAACGGACATCCCTGCCATGTTCCTGACCTTAGTGGAAAAGCTTTCAGTTTTTTTCCATTGAGAATGATATTTGCGGTGGGTTTTTCATAGATGGCTTTGATAATATTGAGGTATGTGCCGTCTATCCCTACCCTTTGAAGAGTTTTGATCAGGAAGGGATGCTGTACTTTGTCAAATGCTTTTTCAGCATCTATGGAGAGTATCATATGGTTCTTGTTCTTTCTTTATTAATGTGTTGTATCACATTGATTGATTTGCAGATGTTGAACAAGCCTTGCAGCCCTAGAATAAATCCCACTTGGTCGTGGTAAATAATCTTTTTAATGTACTGTTGAATCCTATTGGCTAGTATTTTGGTGAGAATTTTTGCATCTGTGTTCATCAAGGATATTGGTCTGTACTTCTCTTTTTTGATGGTATCCTTGTCTGGTTTGGGGATCAAGGTGATACTGGCCTCATAAATGAGTTTGGAAGTTTTCCTTCCATTTCTACTTTTTGGAAGAGTTTCAGGAGAATAGGAATTAGTTCTTTAAATGTTTGGTAGAATTCCCCCGGGAAGCCGTCTGGCCCTGGGCTTGTGTTTGTTTGGAGATTTTTGATGACTGTTTCAATCTCCTTTCTGGTTATGGGTCTGTTCAGGCTTTCTATTTCTTCCTGGTTCAGTTGTTGTAGTTTATATGTCTCTAGGAATGCAACCATTTCTTCCAGATTGTCAAATTTGTTGGCGTAGAGTTGCTCATAGTATGTTCTTATAATTGCTTGTATTTCTTTGGTGTTCGTTGTGATCTCTCCTCTTTCATTCATGATTTTATTTATTTGGGTCCTTTCTCTTTTCTTTTTGGTGAGTCTGGCCAGTGGTTTATCAATCTTGTTAATTCTTTCAAAGAACCAGCTCCTAGTTTCGTTGATTTGTTCTATTGTTTTTTTCGTTTCTATTTCATTGAATCCTGCTCTGATCTTTATGATTTCTCTTCTCCTGCTGGGTTTAGGGTTTCTTTCTTGTTCTTTCTCCAGCTCCTTTAGGTGTAGTGTTAGGTTGTGGACCTGAGACCTTTCTTGTTTCTTAAGAAAGGCTTGTACCGCTATATATTTTCCTCTCAGGACTGCCTTTGTTGTGTCCCACAGATTCTGAATTGTTGTGTTTTCATTATCATTTGTTTCCATGAATTTTTTTAATTCTTCTTTAATTTCCTGGTTGACCCATTCATTCTTTAGAAGGCTGCTGTTTAGTCTCCATGTATTTGGGTTCTTTCCAAATTTCCTCTTGTGATTGAGTTCTAGCTTCAGAGCATTGTGGTCTGAAAATATGCAGGGAATGATCCCAATCTTTTGATACCGGTTGAGACTTGATTTAGGACCAAGAATGTGATCTATTCTGGAGAGTGTTCCATGTGCACTAGAGAAGAATGTGTATTCTGTTGCTTTGGGATGAAATGTTCTGAATATATCTGTGATGTCCATATGTTCCAGTGTGTCATTTAAGGCCTTTATTTCCCTGTTGATCTTTTGCTTGGATGATCTGTCCATTTCAGTGAGGGGTGTGTTAAAGTCCCCTATGATTATTGTATTATTGTTGATGTGTTTCTTTGATTTTGTTCTTAATTGGTTTATATAGTTGGCTGCTCCCACGTTCGGGGCATAGATATTTAAAATTGTTAGATCTTCTTGTT
The DNA here is from genome assembly GCF_902655055.1 of Lutra lutra. Taxonomy (NCBI): domain Eukaryota; kingdom Metazoa; phylum Chordata; class Mammalia; order Carnivora; family Mustelidae; genus Lutra; species Lutra lutra. The sequence continues at coordinate 124,675,335 of NC_062279.1, read as the reverse complement.
GGAGAGATCCTTTGAGTATGATATAGTGTCCTTCCTCATCTCTTATTATAGTCTTTAGCTTAAAATCTAATTGATCTGATATAAGGATTGCCACTCCTGCTTTTTTCCGATGTCCATTAACATGGTAAATTCTTTTCCACCCCCTCACTTTAAATCTGGAGGTGTCTTCGGGTATAAATTGAGTTTCTTATAGGCAACATATAGATGGGTTTTGTTTTTTTATCCATTCTGATAGCCGGTGTCTTTTGATTGGGGCATTTAGCCCATTAACATTCAGGGTAACTATTGAGAGATATGAATTTAGTGCCATTGTATTGCCTGTAAGGTGACTGTGATTGTATATTGTCTCTGTTCCTTTCTGATCTACTACTTTTAGGGTCTCTCTTTGCTTAGAGGACCCCTTTCAATATTTCCTGTAGAGCTGGTTTGGTGTTTGCAAATTCTTTCAGTTTTTGTTTATCCTGGAAGCTTTTAATCTCTCTTTCTATTTTCAATGATAGCCTAGCTGGATATAGTATTCTTGGCTGCATGTTTTTCTCATTGAGTGCTCTGTATATATCATGCCAGCTCTTTCTGTCCTGCCAGGTCTCTGCAGATAAGTCTGCTGCCAATCTAATATTTTTACCATTGTATATTACAGACTTCTTTTCCCGGGCTGCTTTCAGGATTTTCTCTTTGTCACTAAGACTTGTGAATTTTACTATTAGGTAATGGGGTGTGGACCTATTCTTCTTAATTTTGAGGGGGGTTCTCTGAATCTCCTGGATTTTGATGCTTGTTCCCTTTGCCATATTGGGGAAATTCTCTCCAATAATTCTCTCCTATATACCTTCTGCTCCCCTCTCTCTTTCTTCTTCTTCTGGAATCCCAATTATTCTAATGTTGTTTCCTCTTATGGTGTCACTTATCTCTCGAATTCTCCCCTCTTGGTCCAGTAGCTGTTTGTCCCTCTTTTGCTCAGCTTCTTTATTCTCTGTCATTTGGTCTTCTATATCGCTAATTCTTTCTTCTGCCTCATTTATCCTAGCAGTGAGAGCCTCCATTTTTGATTGCACCTCATTAATAGCTTTTTTGATTTCAACTTGGTTAGCTTTTAGTTTTTTATTTCTCCAGGTAGGGCTTTTATAGCTCCTGAGAGGGTTTCTCTTATATCTTCCATGCCTTTTTTGAGCCCAGCTTGAACCTTGAGAATCGTCATTCTGAACTCTAGATCTGACATATTACCAATGTCTGTGTTCCTTAGGTCCCTAGCTTTTGGTACTGCCTCTTGTTTTTTTTTTTTTTTTTTTTTTGTGGTGAGTTTTTCCGCCTTGTTATTTTGTTCAGATAAGAGTTTATGAAGGAGCAAGTAAAATACTAAAAGGGTGGCAACAACCCCAGGAAAATTTGCTTTAACCAAATCAAATAGATCCCAAATCATGAGGGGGAAGAAAGAGGATAAAAGGAGGTTCAGAAATAAAAAAAAAGGAAACAATTAAAAAAATAAAATGAAGAAAGAAAAAATATAAAAAGGAAAAATATATATATATTAAATAAACTAGTTAAAAATGTTAAAAAAAAGAGGTAAAAGTTAAAAAAAATTAGCAGAAGAGAAAAAAAATTGAGAAAGAAAAAAAATAAATTAACTGCAAGGCTAAAGAATCATGGGGAGAAAGCCATGAGTTCTGTGCTTTGCTTTCTCCTCCTCTGGAATTCCACTGCTCTCCTTGGTATTGAAACTGCACTCGTTGGTCGGTGAACTTGGTCCTGGCTGGATTTCTTGTTGATCTTCTGGGGCAGGGGCCTGTTGTAGTGATTCTCAAGTGTCTTTGCCCCAGGAGGAGTTGCACCGCCCTTACCAGGGGCCTGGCTTGGTAATCCACTTGGGTTTGCTTTCGGGAGCTTTTGTTCCCAAAGCGCTTTCTGTAGAGTTCCAGAGGACGGGAATGAAGATGCTGGCCTCCCAGTCTCCGGCCTGGAGGAGCCGAGAGCCCAGGGCCCCACTCCTCAGTGCACCCTCAGAGAACAACGCCCAATTACTCCCGTCACCCTGGCCTCTGGCCGCGCTCCAAGCTGACCAAGCCTGCTACCGGTTCAAGGTAACCTGTGGAGAGATGTCCCTCAGTGAAACAGACTTTTAAAATTCCTGATTTTGTGCTCTGTTGCTCCGCTGCTTGCTGAGAGCTGGCCCCTCCCCCCGGGGTCTATCTTCCCATCGCTTTGGATTCACTTCTCCGCCAGTCCTACCTTTCAGAAAGTGGTTGATTTTCTGTTTCTAGAATTGCTGTTCTTCTTCTCTTTGATTTCCCATTGGATTTGTAGGTGTTTGCAATCTTTAGATAAGCTATCTAGCTGATTTCCTGCTACCTGAAGTAGTCTCAGCCTGCTATTTCTCTGCCATCTTGACTCCTCCTCACATTTAACATTTCTAAGTCAAGGGCCATTCAAGGGAAAAAATCATTTAGTTTTTCTGGGCAAACTTTTTACTTTTCTAGGTTATGGTTTCTTCTCCCTCTTTATAATCACAGTTTCCTCAAAACTTTCCTTTAACTGCCACACCTTCATTCTCCTAAATGTCTGTTATTTTTTCTATGTTATGAAAAAAAAAAGTCATCAGCTGATGACTCACATCCACATTCTTTCTGGTTGTGTGTTTAATTTATATGGTTAACATTTTTATTCATTTCTATCATTTTCATTGAATTTTATATGAGAGAAGAGATAGGATGTATACTCTTTTGACTCAGACACATTTGTATTATATTTACTGAGATAGGTTACTTTAATTTTTCATTGTTTTGTAAAGAATAACTAATTTATAATAAAATTACTGCAGCTCAGAAAACAAAATTATAACTTCTATTTGCATAATATCTCAAATCATGTAACACAAAATAGTCTACAATTAGAACAATTTAGGAATCTCTTATCATTATCTATATAATTCCAGCTCTGGTTCTTTGCTTAATAGATAGGCACTCAATAAACACTTACTGGATAAAATAAAAATATATGGAAACATTATTTTGAGAAAGGTTTTTTAAAAATCCTTTATATCACAATGCAGTCTCTTTCCTTAAATCTTATGCAGTCTGAGAAGTCTGGAGCTGTTTAACAGAGGTAATTCTAGTAATGCACCTTAATAAGGTGGAAACCTTAAGGTCAAAACATGAGTTTTCATTTTTAAAAATTCTTCCATCAACTCTAAATACAGAGAAACTGACATAGCAGAGTTTTACCAAATATATTTGCAATAAAGAAAAGCTGTGTAATTATGCAAAGAGATTTTCCACTAAATGGAATCAAAAGAAGCTTAAAATTAAACTTTCTATTTAACAAGAGCAATGTAACTGAAGACATGGTTTTAAAAACCCATTAAGTCACTTTGGAAAAAGGCAGTAAACACAACTTCTGGAGACTAGTTAACTCCATTTGGCAATCTATACCATTAGTGATAGCATTTTCATTAAATTACATACATTCATACCCTGTTCTACATCCTTTCTTATGAAACACAATTTACACAAAGTTGTTTTTTTTTTCTTTATTCCTAAGCATAT